>NW_026596240.1:9547290-9561294 GCF_907164565.1 Psammomys obesus | reverse complement strand
TTCTTTCTTTCTTTCTTTCTTTCTTTCTTTCTTTCTTTCTTTCTTTCCTTCTTTCCTTCTTTCTTTTTTACTTTTGAGTATTTGATTCATTTTTATTTTTAATTAAATTTTTAATTTTTTATATTAATTGAAGTTTATTTACTTTGTATCCCAGCTGTAGCCCCCTCCTTCATTCCCTCCCAATCCTACCCTCCTACCCTCATCTCCTCCCTGCCCCTCTCTAAGTCCACTGATGGTGGAGGTCCTTTTCCCCTTCCATCTGACCCTAGCTTGTCAGGTCTCATCAGGACTGGCTGCAATGTCCTCCTCTGTGGCCTGTCAAGGCTGCTCCTCCCTCGGGGCGGGGGGATGTCAAAGAGTCACCACTGAGTTCATGTTAATGTGCTTCTGTATACAAATCACTCTCCATGAATACAGGAAATCCCAAACTGTGGTTTGTGTGAGCATTGGCTCCACCCTGTAAAGATGAGTTTTTATTTCAAACTCTTTCATGAGTTCCGGTGGTCAAACTGCAGTTCTTTTATATGTCCTTAAAACAAGTATTTATTTTGCATATTGACCACTATTTTCTAGTTATAATTTTTATGTTTTATTTCATTTGTGATTATGTTTATATGGGTGTGCCTGTGTGTGAGTATGTGTCTGTGAGTGAAGGTACCTGTGGAGGGCAGTAGTCAGATTGGGATTTTCTGGAGCTGGAATTCTAGATGCTCATAAACTCCTCAGTGGGAATTCCAGGAAGTGGGAAGCAGTAAGTGCTCATCAGCTCTGAGCCATCTCTCCAGCCACTGGTTTCCTTTCTGCTATTGTGCTAACACCCTCTAACAAAACACATCCCTGAGAAGGAATGGGTCTCCTAGTGTCTTGGGGTAGACCATCATGACTGAAATGAGGACTATCACTCATGTCTAAAACCACTCAGTATTAACATTCACATATACTACATAAAAGAGAGGTCATGTATCTAATCACATTACGCATGAGCAGCCAGTTTTTTTTAAACATCTTGCTCTCCTTTCTTATTTCTTAAGATGCTTTGAGGTCATGAGCTAATAAATACTAGTCAACTTGCGCCCTTTGCCCATGCATGATTCTTGAGAGGGGTTTCTCTGTGTGCATACACCTGCATATGCAAAGGAGGTTCTTTCCTAGAAACTATGTATATTTTCAAGATTTTCAATTAATTATAATGAAGCATTCTTTTTTCTTGTCACCTCAGAGGAAATTACATCTCCAGGTCTGTTCCTTATGTGAACATAGCATTTATTCTAATAGTCACGTAGGATTTATGATGTTTATGATTTTTGAAAAGGAAATAAAAAACAATTGTGATAATCTTGACCCATCCTCTGTAGTGAGGAATCTTCATGTCATTCAGTATGTATTTTTCTATGAGGACTTGCTGCATGTTAAATCACTTAGTTTCCTTGTTGACCTTTTGAGCCAAAAATTTTTATGAGAGAAAAAGTGAAAGTCTTATAATGTTCTTTGTAACACTTATTGTAAAACATATAGGAAGTCTGGTACTCCAGAAATGAATTTTTTTTTTCTGTTAACAAAGTATAACTGACCAAAAAAAGAAAAAAAAGAGGATGAAATGGACAGTTGACTTTGCAAAAGCATTAGAAGTTTCAAAACTCACATCCTTAGGGTTTAGTGGACAGTGAGCCTGAGCAGGATGCTAATCTGCACCCCCCCCAAACAAAGCTGACTAACAACCAGGAGACCTTGAGAGCAGAAGTTGTGTGACCTGTGTTAAGCACACAGTGAGTGACCGTCCTGTGAGTTCCCAGGAGCCATTGTGTTCGAGAAGAGGCCGGCCAATCCTTCATGTTGTTTTTTGTTCTCTCATGTCCTTGGCTTCTCAGACCTCCTCAGAACAACTGTAAATTTTATGTTCTCACAAAGCCTTCAAATATCTGCTTTTCCAACAATTTTGAATTACCAACGACTGATGTTTGAGTAAGAGAAATGCATGTTTCCACTTCAGTTCATACTTACAACTGTCCTCACTTTCTACTAAGATCTTTGGTGGTCTGTGCCCTCAGCCTAAATTGGCACATGGTAAAGATATCACAACCACTCAATTAGCCAAAACAAACTTCACAGAGTTGGAACATTTCATTAGCATTGGTAGGACTGGAGATTGGGACAAATGAGAGAGATGAGTCTAACTTGTGTTCTACTCCAAGTAAAAACATGACTCTTTATTGTCATCTTTAGCCAATCATGCTGTTGTAGTTCCTTTTCTATTGCTATGATAAAACATATTGACAATAACCAACTTAAAAGAGAAGAGGTTCATTTATCCTCATAATTCTACATGACTATCTACTATCATTGGGAAGACAGCATCAGAAGTTTGAGACAGATGGTCACAGAACACCCAGAGTCAGGGGCAGATATAAGCTAATGTATGCATGTTTTAGTGTTCAGCCCGCTTTCTCTATTCTTACACAGTTCAATGCCACTTACACAGGGCACAGGGTAGGTTGGTTCTCCTCACCTTAGTTAACATAGTCAATACTATCTCCAACAGGCAATAGTACAGATTAACTTGATCTAGACCAGTGGCTCTCAATCCTCCTAATGCTGCAACCCTTTAATACAGTCTCTCATATTGTGATAACTCCCAACCATAAAATTGATTCTGTTGCTACTGTGTATCTGTAATTTTTCTCCTGTTATAAATCGTAATGTAATTTTTTGAGATATAGAAGTTTGTCAAAGATTGAGAACTACTGATCTAAGCAATTCCTCACTGAGCCCTTCTTTCCTGTTTATTTTAGATTGTGTCAAGTTGAGGATTAGAACTATCACACCTGCCTAATAAGCTGCTATCTGGAATTTTTTATTCATAGGTATAATTATCATGTTGAAGAAGGCACAGAAGCCGAGGAATCTAGAAAGAAGTGTTGCCACCAGCACTGCTCACCTTTGATGGTACTGCTCAGGAATACAGGCTAACTATATTGAATGTGTTTACTATGCAAAGGGCTGTGGTAAAAAGTTATGCTGATCTTCGTTTATTGAATTTTTGGTAGAAGTCTGTGAGTCATAGTCAATTAATATCATTATCTCTCAGAGAAAAAAATTCAAATTCTCAAAGAAACAAGTGGCTTTCTCGGTATTATAGACCAAGAGAATGGGGTCATTGAACTTTAAATGCAACAGCTTGACTGGAGACCTTGCTTTGATAGCTATGACCAATATCAATGGGGAGAAATGGATGGCTTGGCTTCCACAAGGCAATCTATTTCTTACACGCCCCACCCCCTCCACACACACACCATTTTAGCATATGGCAGACTGAACAGCTAGAGCAGGAGAGATGTATTCTGCCTTTGTCCAAGAACTTAAATATAAAACTTTTGTAAAATGCAGACAATGTAGAAATAGGGCTAGGGAGAAGACTAAGCAGGTGAAACACTTAATACGTTGGTGTGAGAACTTGAGTTAGGATCCCAGACACCACATAAGCACAGCACTACACCTTATTGTAATCTGAGTGTTCATAGAAAGATGGGAGCTGCAGACAAGAGAATCCCTGGGGATTCGTGGGACAGCTAACTTGACATACACAAAGCAAAAAAGAGGATGTTGTCCCAAGCAAGGTGGTAGGTGAGGACCAACATCTGGGGTTGTCCATTGACCTCAATATGATTGCTGTAACAATGCACACCTTCACTTACATGCGAGAGAGAGAGAGAGAGAGAGAGAGAGAGAGAGAGAGGGAGGGAGAGAGACATATCAAAAGAATAATAAATTTAAAAGAACAAAGAACAGTTCTGTTAGCTATTTCATTTTCTTGGTTCTTTATGCTTTTCTTTCTCTTTTCGTGTTCTCAATTTGAAAAGATAAGGTTGAATATGGATATGTCGCATACATCTTTCACTGGTCATTTTCCCTCTATGGGCACAAAACATTCCAGAAAGTCTCCTTTCTAATGATAGTATACTTAAACAAAGGATGAAGAGTCAATAGTTGAGAGAGGGAGAATCTGTCTTCCTTTTGGGATAAAACCCTTAATTGGTCAGCATTGAAATGATATAAATACAATCAACACTAAACTGACTCAGTGGGTTGTACTTGGGTATTTTTGATGTAGATATAACAATAATAAATAAGAAGAGGCCATGGATCTAAAAGGGAAATAGTTGGAAAGAAAGGGAAGGAGATAAATGATATAATTACATTTTAAATTTAAAAAGTAAATAAAAACTGTCATATTACTTTTACTGTACCATTTCCCACAGCTCCTGTAAAACCAGAACGGAAGCTTGTGGACGGTGTGGTGGCTTTTGTTTATCTGTTTATGTTCCCTATTTCTTTTGTGACCTGGATACGATCCTCAGGACCACTACATCTCTTAGTTCTACGCATCACTCTCAATTCTGTTGTGACTTTATAAACCAAAACTTTCCAAGCACTAACAGGAAGATAATAGTGATAAGTGTTCTACTATTGCAAATCAAATCTTACACATTTCAGGTCAGTGAAAGGATGCACTTTTCCTGAGTGCATGCCTTTTTTCTAAAGTAGACAGTAAAGGATGGAAGATACTCATGGTGTGCATTCATAGATGATTCTCACTAATTTAAAATTGCTGCTTCTTCTACCCAATATGATTTGGCTGATATTTATTCCAACTGCGAGGAAATGAGAGGCACATTTATTTCCCATTTTATTCCCTACAAGGCACTGACTTATAAATCAGATACCCTATGTGAGATTTTGGAGATACAAGAAAATAACAGAAAAGAGAGAGAAAGAAAAAATCCAAACTACTATAAAAGTAATGCAATTTCAAACAAATTTCAAACACAGAATCATCTCAAAAACCATAGGAACCTTTCTCTCTCTCTTCCACATATACACACATATACACACACATTCAGACTCACCTGTGATCAAATTTATATCCCACTTTAAAGAACTAGTAAATTAAAAAATTCACAAATTCTAAAAACATTTCAATAAAGAAAGGAACACTTAAAATTGTATGATAAATTTAAAAGTTGTTTAGACTCTTGCGTGAAATGACCCCTATGTACCTATCATACATGAAGCATATAATATTGCATACATGTAGTGTACATACTTAAGCATATATTTTAAAATGCTGTTTAAATCAATATTTATAACAACAATCTTTTACCTAACAAGTAGCGGCAGTATTAATCTCCGTTACTCTATGCAGTAAATCATCTTTTTGTAGCTGGGATGCTAATAAGCTACAGCCATAATAACCTACATATACTGACCACCTATTACAGGCCAGACATTCTATCACACATAAAAACTAACACAGTAACTTTAATGTTCTTTTTGATTTTCAATTTCTGATGACTCAATCTTAGAAGTCTGAATCCTACTTCATCATATCACATATTAGGCTAAGTTGACAAATGGTTGGATTCAGAGTAAAAGGGTCTTGGAAACACCCATGTAAAGAAAAATCCTGCCTCATTTACAGGTGGATAGCGTGAATATTTGAGACCACATCCTTGGCTCTTTTCAGTGGGTAGCCAGACTCTGAAGGTAAACATAGGTGAGTTCCAGGATAACCAGAGTGTTCCCCAGCCAAACACCAACATTCTGCTCTACTCTATAGCTTCTGTTTCAATTCTGTTATACTATCACTTCTGTCACTGTGGATTAGACTATACAAAGTGGCAGGAGTGCATCTCTTTGCAAGATGAACTTTCTGTATTTTGGTAGATAACCATAATTTTGAAACAAACATGAAATAGTAAGTGGTACCCATAGATTCAGGATATTTTAAGTTAGGATAATTTTTCTTTTGTTATCTTACAAGTTCTCAAGCTTTTAGAACTCATTTTGTAAGTGTTTGAGAGAGAGAGAGAGAGAGAAAATGAGTATGCGTGTGTGTGTGTGTGTGTCTGTGTGTCTGTGCCTTAAAAGTGTGCAGGTGCCTGCAGACCGAACGAGAACATAGAACTCCTTGAAGCTAGACTTTGTAAGCAAGTTGATGTAGGTATTAGGATCCAACCCAGGTCCTCTGTAAGAGCAGAAAAAGAATGTTAACTGCTGAGACATCTCTCCAAACTCCTTTTTTATATGTTTAACTGCTGAAAGTTAAAGATATTGCCAAGGCATCAGTGATTAAAATACATTTCTTAAATTTCTGACTGGTAGATGAAATAAGATACAAACTTCAGGGATCTAAGAATAATTTTAACATTAATAAATGTCTTGTTAATTTCAATAGTACTTTGTTTGACTAAATGTTTAGAGGACAATGAGTTTCTGCATCATATCCAGTTGTGGTTTTCTGTGAGGGCCTTCACTCACTGGAAAGAGAGACTTTGATGAAGGGTAGGAGGCACACTAATTTGTGGTTCTAAGAATAAGATTTAGAATGTATTAAGGGATTATGTTATGTTTCTAGCAGAGTAGATACATTTATAACCCAGCTCTGAAATCTGTGACTCAGGGAACATAGCAGAAGAGGTGTAGAAAGGAGAGCTAGAACCAAATGGCTGCATAAACGAGACTACAGCAACAGCAGCATCAATAAATGTGTTAACATGAAAGGAGAACTACTCACAGCTCATGACTGTCAGAAAAGGGAGAACTGCCCTTTCTGGGGGATGAGACTCTGTACTGATTATACAGAAAAAAGTGCTCAGCCTGAAACCGTATATGTAGAAACAACAAAAATGGAGCCAACAAGTTGTATTGATGTATTTGTGCAGGATGGGATCGGGAGGGGGGAGGGAGGGACTTATGGGGGGATACGAAATGAATAAAGTATAATTAATAATAATAAAAAAATAGCACGGTGAAAAAAAAACAAAAAAATAAATAAATTGTTCATATGCCTGATCATGTGTGTGTGCAGATATTAGTAAAATATCTTATGATTGATGATACAAGTAAAAGAAAAAAAGGCTATTAATTTGAGGGTAAGCGTGGGGAGCATGGAAAGCATTGGAAAGTAGGTGCCTGGGAGGAAAGGGAAGAAAGAGAGCAATGTGATTCTGGTTTAATTAAAATACCTCTAATGATAAAAAGTAAAAAAAAAAAAAAACCTAAACATGATTTTTGAAGTTTCTTTTTCTTTTTATTGCAGTGATAAAATCACATCCCCTTTACTCTTTTTAACAATCAATAAAGAACAATCTTGGGATCAGTAAACTTAATTACTGTAATTTGACTTCATCCCAGCACAAATAGTAGTTAATGGCATGTTTGTCAATAAAAAGCAACATGGAATATCTAAGTGCAGAATCTGTGAAGAGACACTAACCACACACACACACATACACACACACACCCTCAATGGTAAAAATTACTCAAGCAATCAAGTATTCAAGAGCTGTTGTAAATTTTGTTGTTAGCTTTGTTTTGATGAGTTATTCACAATTTTGTCAAATTATCTTTTTAAAACAATTTTATAATTTTTCATGAGTCATAAAATTTACTTAACTACTTAATGTAAAATATAAATATGACACACTCAAATTCAACTCGAGAAAATACTATCTAATTTTTTTTTTCCATTGTGATAGATTGCAGGTTTGGAGAAATGGCTCAGATGCTAGCCTGTCATTGTGCAAGTCTGAGCATCTGGGTTCAGTTCCCAAGCACTGGCCAAAGAAGCCAAGCCTGATGGTCAAATTAGGGTGCTGTTAAGGACAGATAGTGGGCAAGATTTGGGAAAACATAAGAGATCAATACTGCCTCTTATGAAATCAGAGATGAAATTGGACTGCATCTTAAATGAGGGTATTTTTCAAGGAGACAAAGATAATGGGAAATTATAAAATGAAAAAAAGCACTCAGTGAGTGGAGAGAAACATGATCCTCATATCATCACATACCAATGAGATCCAACTTCAAAGGGGAAAAAAAAAGATATAATGAGGCTTACCACTGTTTTTTTTTTATTGTTGTTTAATTCTAATCCTGAGAACAGCCTTGAAATTGTTTAATAAAAAGGCTTACAGCCTGGATGCTGTGTTGGTTGCTTTTCTCATTTCTATGACCAAATACCAAACACAAAAGCTACTGAGGGATTCATGGATTCCTTTGGGCTCTGTTTAGTATACAGTTCACAGTAGGGGAGGCAGAATGGCAGGGATGACTCTCAGTTGTGGTGACAGGGGTATGAAGCTGTTTGTTCATATATCTGTCAACCAACAGGCAAAGAGAGAGGGAGAGAGAGAGAGACAGAGAGTATGATCAGAGAGCCAAGCTAGACAAATTTTAAGGCTTCCCCACCAGGAGATCCACTACCTAAAGGGTACCCCATCTACCAGGAGACCTACTTCCTCCTGGTAGGTCTCCCCAGAAACACCCTACAACCTTTCAAAACAATGGGAGAAATTTCATTTTTAAATAGTTCAAGTATATGGTATCGCCTATGCCTTGTGCATTTGTGTGTGTTTGTGTCTGTTTGCATGTGTGTGTTACTGTTATCATAGTGTGTGGTTTGAGTGTTAGTACGTTTTTGAGCATCTGTATATACTTATAAAATGCATGTATATGCATTTATAAAACAAAGGTGGATAACGGGTATCTGTTCTCAACCACTTTCCACCTTTTTGTTTGTTTTTGGCCAGAGGAGTGGCCAATGAGCTTCAAGGATTCCATAACCACTACCACCTGGTTTTTTAAGAGGGTTCTAGAGATCTAAGCTCAAGCCCTCAGGCTTGTGTGGCAAGCACTTTACTGACTGAGCCATATTACTCATCGTGTCAGATCTGTTCTAAAGAAGTCAACCTACGTTTACTAAGGAAATCCAAAAATTTCATCTTTTTCACACACTTCTTTAGATGAGGTCCACAATAATTTTAATTAATATCTGTTATTTATTTATTTATTTGTATCATGTTTTTTTGAGACATTATCTTATGTAACCCAGGCTGGCCTTGAACTTTTTAAATAACTGAGAATGCTCTTGAATTCCTGATCCTCCTATCTCCTGTGAAGTGTTATGGTTACAATTCTGCATCATCCTATACCAGCTGAGATTTTATTTATAAAAATAAATACTTTATGTGAATACAACTAATAAAGAAGGGTTATTCCTCATCTATAATCCTTCCATGGATACATGTGAAAGACTATCGCCTTTATTGGCTATTGCCTCACATTGATTGTATGCCCACTGCCATCCACACAATAAAGTAACCTTGTCAGAAGCAAAGACGGTAACTATAGGTTTAATGAAAATTTAACAGCATGTTGTGAATGGATTTCAGAAATAAATTAAAAATTCATGCATACTATCTTCTCTGTATACTATCTCTCCTCCTTCACAGAGAGGAGAGGGAATAATACATTCCATTCTTATATATCCCCCATTTAGAAAAAGAAAACAATACTTTCTGGCATTCATTAAAGTAGAATTTTAAGGAAGAAACTGCAAAGTACTCATGGTATAATGACATTAAAGAAAGAGGTGGTATAATTATGAATCATGGATTATATGAATGTATCCTGGATAATAGCATACTTCTTATGAGAGAGTCTGTATTATTAACCAAGTGTAAATTTCAGAAATGGAATGAAAAGACAAAATCCTCTAGAGATAGTCTACTCACAGACATACCAATTTCAACAGCTTTTCACACAGAAATATTGCTTTTCTGAGAGCTACAGATCAGGTGAGAGGGTTGCCTTAGGATATGCTGAAGAAATGGAAGAGTAAGGAGCAGGGAAGAAGGGAAATAATTTAATTATAATTTAAAAGGATGTGCTGAAGATACCAGAAAGACAAGAGCTGTCCACATCAGTTGCTTCCTAACTCCAATAAGCAGAAGTGGAGATGCATCCGAAATGGAAGAGGCCTTGCTCTTGAAACCAAATGCCAGATCTATCACAATAAAACTAGCAGCTGACAACGTCCATTTCCCTTCTTGCCAAAACAATATATGCAAGCTGAGCTACAACACCTGCACTAGACAGACAAACAGATCACCTCTCCCTCCCCCTCAAACTCAAAAGGCAGAGCTGGCAACAGAATTGTGCAATTTCATGGTATTGAGAACAAAAACTAGGAGAAGACTTAGTCTTAGATTTCAGTACCTGGTGCTACAAAAACGTATTTGTATCTGACATGGGCTGGAGTTGGGAGACAGAGCCTCACCTCAGAGACAGAATTCTGTTTTGCAAAACAACATTTCCAGCTGGGGAATATACAGTCTCTAAGACAGAGAAGATTCCAGCGGTGAGAATCAGGTAGGGTTCAGTTTATTATGATCTTTGGTGATCAAAAGACTCTACATCATCCATTCCTTAACCTTAGGAATCGCAGCAGTAACCCGTCCTGTGCTCAGAGCAAAAGTTCTGGATCTGTCATTGCACCAGGAGAAATTCTGTTGTAGGTAGAATAGATAGAAAGTTTAGTTTGTATCAGTGTCAACCTCGAAGTTCTTGGTGTGTTACTGATAATATCCATATGTATATGTATACATGCAGCTGTGCGATATAGCTGTGACTCACTTTAGCATAAGTCTCAGTAAGCAAGTGATGGCTTTCACCATTGCCACTGAACTTAAGGAAGCACAGCAGGGAGCAAACTTCCATTTCTTAAAGGTGGGACATAGCATTAAAAACAGAATCTTTCCTTTGAGTGTAATGCCAGGTTTGAGACTGCCAATACTGGGCAGATCTCGACACCGACAATTTGAAAGCATGCTCAACAATGAAGCTTCCAAAACATTCCAGGTGTGGAGAGGAACTGTATAGGACCAAACTATCACATGAGTGACATACATATATCACAAGAATATATCTAGATAAAGAGCTACAAACATTGACTAAGAAAATGTTTGAAAATGACTAAGAAAAAAAGGAGAATCAGTTCTCTTCAGTGAGTGGCCCTGAACCATCTATATATTAACAAAACTAAGTGGAAAAAGGAAGTTATATTTATTTATACAAATGCAACTCTCTTTCTTCTCTGCTCCCTGAGTGTGTGTGTGTGGATAGAGAAAAGAGGGCGGGAGAGAGAGAGACAGAAAGAACGAGAGAGAGTTGACAATAATAACTAAGGAAAAGAGGTAATGTAAAGATGTGCTTAAAATGGAAAGGCTCATGCACAAGCATACTCTGAAGAGTGAGATGTCCAATACTTGAGTCCATACAGTGCTTTCTAACTAACAAACATCAAAAACTTTCACGGTGCACTCATCTAATCCCCAAAATAAGGTGCCAGGAACTAGCCAGATGGTTATCAATACAAGAGCGCACTCAGGTGTTAAATCTGCAAGAGCAATTTTTAAAAAACTTGATGAGGAAAAATTTCATGAAAAACTGAGAAATAAGTTCAATTACTTTGAAAAGGAATTTAATGAAAAGATAGAATTGATTCAAAAGACTGCCAAGCCCTTGAGGTGAGAATAAACACTGATGTTAAAAGTGTAAGGATGCATGTTGACAACATTATAAATGACACAGAGAAGAGAATCTGTACACTAAGACAGATGATGTAGAGGATGCACAATTAGAGAACAAAGAAGGACTTTACAGGAATGGAGGACGGCTTTGGGGAATATCACACCATCCTGCTCACTGGGGTTCAAGGCAGCTGCTGCCACTTCAGTGTAGCCTCTTATAATTCAAATACATTTTAAATCTCATCATGACCACAAATCGACCATCTATAATAAACAAACAGCAAGCACACCAAAAAAGAAAATGAAAAAAAAAAGAAACAATAAATCAAGTACTCACATTACAGGAGTAAATGTCTTAATCAAAAGAAGACGAATACTGAAAGGATTAGTAATCAGAATGCCACTAGAAGTCAAGTCAGAAATGTCTGTAGTTAGAGGCTGAAAAGACAGGTCAGTGGTTTAGTGTGCTGGCTGTTCTTCCACAAAACATGGACTATACAATGAGCCCCTATTCCAAGCAGCCCACAACCACCTGTAACTCTGTAACCTGGAACTGGATGCCCTCTTCTGGCTCCTGGGGCACCCGTGCATACCTGCACCTAGTCACAAGCAGATACACCTGACATTCTTTTTAGAAGTCTGTAGTTCAGTCCTTGTCTATTACCTTGGACACTAATAAGTTAAATTCTCAAGTTCAGTCCCAATGACTGAATGGGTACAAACTAGAATAGGCTGTAAGAAGTATTCACACAGAAGGAGAGTGAATTATGGGATAAGATATTCTATGGCAGAAGCAGCTGCTTACGTGCTTCTTGTTGATATACCAAAATATACTACAAAACCTTAGTAAACCTACAGTGAGAGTCAGGATGGGCTCAATGCAAACAGGTTAGCACCCTCCTGGTGTCAGCAGGTGGATCATCGAACCAGACTTCTACAGGACACACAATTAAGTTGTAGCCCAAATCTGTGAAATTATCATCATAGTATCCACACAAAGGGTGTCCGTGAAGGATAGAGGACAAAGCAAGACTCAATAGACTTTTATAAAACTGAACCTATGATAATTATCTTTTCTAAGATCTTACAATAAGACTATGCATCACAAGCAAGATATATTTGGAATATATTTAATTACTTTGAAGTAAATATTACTTTTCAATAATCAACATATATCAAAAAAGCAAAAGGATCTCAGGTAAATAATCTATGTCTCTTCTCAATGGAACAAAGCTTTCTTTTTTTAAGGAGAAACAAATAATCAAAGAAAATGGATATTAATGAAAGAAACATTAAGAAAATACTTTAAATTATTAATAATATGAAGAACTGATATTTCTGGAATATAATTTTTTTTAAAAAATGAGTAACTTGATGAAGAAAAGCCAAAAAAAGACTTAAATAAATAAGATCAGAGACCAAAAGAAAGGAGACATTAGAACTAGGAAAACAAAGGTCATCAACAGTTAAATCACACAATGGTACACAAATTTCATAAACCAGAAGACAGGAACCATTTCCCAGAAACATTTACCTCACTAACATTGAATCATAAAGAAATTAAACAGTCTTAACAGCCCCATAACATGTAATGAGTTTGAATCAGTAATAAATCATTTTCCAGACAAATTTATGATGATAAAACAAACAAACAAATTAATAAGCAGAAAGATTAATTGTTAGCTTCCACTGAGCATTTAAAGAACTATCACAAATTATTCTTAAATGTAAAACAGAATAGGAAGTGTTTCAGCCTCATTAAACAAGGCTGGTCCTACTTTGATACACAGTCTGGTTGATAAAAACAGGACTCCAGTGTCCTTGATTAATACTATTGTCTGAATCTTCAACACAACAGCCATGAACAACCTTACACCCATAAAAAAATGATGTGCCATGACCTTTGTACATGATGACTTCAATATCATTCATCATGCCAACAGAACAAAGGACAAACACCACATAATTATAATATATGAAGAAAAACATCTCATTCAAAAAAGCTCAAAGTAAAAAATTGAATAAATTAGGTTTAAAATAATACAACCCAATCATAATTATTTTGTGTGTGGAGAACAATCATACATATGAATGTATGAGAAGATGTGTGCACATACACCTGTTCAGCAAGCCTGAAAATGAGCCATATACCCACAAGTACTCACTAAACTTGATATAGGCTTCCTCAATGAACCAGAAGCTTGCCTCTTTGACTACTCTGGGTGGCCAGCAAGCTCTCTTGATCTACCTGTCTAGGTTCCCCATTGCTATGATTACAGGAACATGCGACTATGCCTGGCTTTTTACCAATGCTGGGTCCTCACAGTTGTGGAGCAAGCAGTGCTGTACACTAAATCAACTGCACAGCCCTATAAAGTTCACTAATATTTAAAAAATAAGAAAACATCAAGTTATCCTGAAAGGGAAGAACTGAAAGCATTGTCTGTAAACCTAGAACAAACAAGGTTGCTTCCTTAAGGCACTGTAACTCAATATAGTCCCGAAACTCCTAAACAGTACAGTCAGATAATAGAATGAAATAACAGGAATACATATTGGAGGAACCCTAATCACTGGTGCTGAAAATGACATGATCATATATATATATATATATATATATATATATATATATATA
>NW_026596240.1:9509502-9547190 GCF_907164565.1 Psammomys obesus | reverse complement strand
TTTTGGAATAGTATCAAAAAAGTTAAGTATCTAAGAGGGAATGAACCAGAGGTGAAAAAGCTGTGCAGCTAACATGATAAAAGTATTGAGGAAATAAAACCCTTATATACAGAAAAACAGGGCCCTTCTTTCATGTGAATGAAATGGTATCATTAGTGAAAGCAGAAAAGTTGCAAAGTTAGATATCCACATATTTCCACTGTAAATATTTTTAATGAATTTATTTTTTTATTAATTACAGTTTATTCATTTTGTATCCCAGTTGTAGCCCCTCCCTCATCCCCTCCAAACCCCACTCTCCCTTCCTCATCTCTTCCCATGCCCCCCTCCTAATCCACTGATTGGGGAGTTCCTCCTCCCCTTCCCTCAGAACCTAGTCTATCAGGTCTCATCAGGACTGGCTGCATTGTCTTCCTTTGTGGCCCGGTAAGGCTGCTCCTCCCTCAGGGAACAGTGATCAAAGAGCCAGCCCCTGAGTGCATGTCAGAGACAGTCCCTGTTCCTATTATTGGAGAACCCACTTATGAAGACTGAACTGCCATGGGCTATATCTATTGAGGGGTTCTAGGTCATCTCTATGCATGGTCCTTGATTGGAGTATCAGTCTCAGAATAGACCCCTGGGCCCAGAGTTTTTGGCTCTGTTAGTCTCTTTGTGGTAGTCTCTTAGTCTCCTGTCCCCTCCAGGTCTTTCATCTCCCCCTTCTTTTATAAGATTCCCTGCACTCTGCTCAAAGTTTGGCTATAAGTCTAAGCATCTGCTTCAATACTCTGCTGGGTAGAGTCTTTCAGAGGCCCTCTGTAGTAGGCTCCTGTCCTGTTCCCTGTTTTCTCCCTCTTCTGATGTCTATATTGTTTGCCTTTCTGAATGAAATTTGTCACATTTTCATTTTATCTGTGTTTTTCAGTTAGCTATGAAGAAGTCTGAAAATAAATGGAATACTGAGAATAGTGTTATATACTGGTAGACCTGAGGCAGTAGAATCACTGAGTTATAAGCTAGCCTGGGCTACATACAAGTGGGAAACAGCCTAGGCAACAGAGTAAAATCCTAGTTTAAAAAATTCTATAGTAATCTAAAATGAAATAAAAGTAAAGAAGAAAGGAGAATGTTGAAATTTTAGTGAAATTTTAATATAGCCCAATTGCATATAAACTAGCAATATGACAAGTTGTTACTCATAAAAGACAACAGACGTGGATTAATTTCTAATACTAAATAGTACGATCAATTTCAGTAGTGGAAAGAACTGAGCTGAAACTTCTCTTTTTGCTTATTCACCTAAAAATTTTGCCATTGCATGAACCTTGTTCTAGGAAGGATCTTACATCAAGCACTGAAGGATTTGGTACTAGATGAAGAATTTTAATAACCTTATCAACTTGTATCTCTACAATGGTCAATAAAGAGGATGTTACACAGACCTTCCTACTTTGACAGGGTTATGAATAAGCAATATATCAAGAATGGTCAAATAGTCTCCTGCTATCTTGATTTTTCAGTAGTAGTTTGTGATACTTATCTTCAGAATTGCCTTTTGTCTAGAATGCTACATTCCCCCTGAGCTTGTGGAAACACTACAGTTTGGAACCAGATGGCACATGTCTGATTTTCAAAGTAGTCTTTTTAATTTTCAATTATATACAATTGTAACATAATATTTATAGATACTTCTTAATAGTCAGCTTTATTGTGATTGGTGTAAGGATATCTTTATATTTAAGTCATTAACAAAGTTTAACTTATGGCTGCACAACTCAATAAAACAATACGTAATAATAGCTTGTTTAAAAATAAAAGTAAAGAAATCCTAGTTAATATTTGTTTTTAACAAATCTACTATGTTGCCCGGAGTAGCCTCCACTTCCTAGGTTCAAGCAAACCTCCTATCTGCCTACTAAGAACTGAAAGTACAAGACTTCATTTTAACAAATAACTAAAAGAAACATGTTTGTCATTTAAAAAAGTGCATTCATCTATACAAATATCCTTGATTTAAGAAATGTAGACTATACTGCTTGAGAAAAAATATTATTGCTTCAGAACAGGCCTAAATAATTTATTATTTCAAAGAGAGCAACTGGAATGCATTGTAGGCAGTTGTATTGACATGATAAATGTCAAGTCTTCAATTTCTAAAGCTCTATTTTCAGGTATTCCTCTCATCCTTCCTCCTCTTTGGGATTCTTGGTACTGAGGGGTAAGTTCAAGGCTGATAGAAGAGATAAGATTTTTACAATAGAAGTGTATCTCTCCCCTATCAAGTATAGTCTATTCTGAGTTCAAGATATATTTAGGCATTCTAAAACCAAACTTATTCAATTATATTGTAAAATAGGTCATATCTATTATAATACTTGTATTTTAAAATTGACTAGATCAGAGGAATGGAACTCATAACATCTCTGTATCTGTAAATATAAATATTCTATTTATAGTCTTTCTGCAAATCTACAGTGTCATATAATCCATTGAAGCTGCTGTGTCTTCCCCAAAATATTCTCCAAAACAAATATGTATGATGAGGTTTCAATAGCAACAGATAACAAAACAAGGAAAAATAATTGTTTTATAGATAGTAGATATCTTTCTGAAACCACTGCATATCACAGCCAGCCTACAATATTTGCAAGCAAGGCTATCTTAAATAAATATGGTCTACACTGTGAAAGAGTGATTCCCTAAAAGCAGCCAAGCAAGAATGTAATCCCCCCTTACTCTCCACCATTGTCTTTGCAACTTAGGCATCACAGCAGAAACAAAGCTCTCAGCTGACTCTTTAGCTTTTAGGTCACATTAAATGTGACACATTTAGACACATTAAATGTCTCTTTAGCTGATAAGTCTCACACAATATCAAATAGCAGGAGTGTACCAAAAATAAGTCTAAGAGTTTTTGAGACTGGGCCTTGAAATCTTGGGATCATGGAAGAAGGAGAGAACAAAACTCATGCCTAGAAATATCCAGAACTGACATCATTTAAGCTAGTGTCGTTTGAACACTTAACTGAAGATTGAGTACCCGGCAAGAGGAGAGGCAGCATTATGAGCTGTATGAACTGTATAAGAGGACACGGATAGTACATTATATATTGGAGTATAGTGTTTATTCATCCGTCAGAATAAAAATAATTCACAACATTAAGAAACAAAGCAAAGAAAGCATTTCCACAGAGACTTAAGTTCTGCTAATAAATGAACTTTCCTAAGCATTAAGAACAAAACTGCTAGAATATGAAGGTTCATTCCACAGAGGGAAAAAGACACTTCAGGCACATTGTGTTGTTGTGAGAATGTAGCTAATGGTGGCTCATATTATAAATTGTTAATTTTCTATTCTTTCTTGCTTCACAATATAAAAATACCGGGGTACATGTAAGAAGATATGTGGGAGACCCAGGAGTATGATCTTGATTACCTAGTAAGAGCACCCAGTTAAGAAAGTTGACTGGGAATTTAAACAGAGACCACATATGTCTCCAATCAACTTCCAGAGTTTCTGGAGACAGGGACGTTAAGTCCATAACTGAATAACAAGATAAAATGGTCAGCCTGATGCTATGTGTCTTTGCAAACACTGTGTGTAAACTGTGGACATGCTAACAAATACTGCTGTGCAACATAGAGAAAAGCCACACTATCTTCATGATTATTGTCATGTTCCATCTGCTTGGGAAATGGATCCATCTTGCCAAGAATCCATTCGAGCAAAATCACATTTACTCAAAAAAAAAAAAAAAAAAAAAAAAAAAAAAAAAACTAAAATTGGCCAATTCTGCAAGGTGTACATAGACCAATATAACCCAATTCATTTAAAACACCACATCAAAGTTTTGAAAAATATGATTCTGTGACAATTACATAAGACCAAAATTCTCTACATGTGAAAAGATATAGAGCAAAGCACACTGCTGAAAGTCAAAGTGGCATTGGAGAATTAACAACAACAAAAAAGTCTGAGTGAAAAAACAAGATACGAGGAAGGATATGTTGAAAAACCATTGCAGAGCTTTCGAAAATCCTGCTTGCAGTTTAATTACAACAAGGAGACTTCTATATAGTTTAAAGCTGTTGGCCCTTTGGAGCAGACCTTCAACTAGTTCTCTAAACTTTTCCTGTCTGCGCTGTCATCCTGTCTCTCCACCTGGCTCTCACTCCTGCTTTCGGCTTTTTCTGTTTTCTTCTGTGTCTTCCTGCATCTCTCCCTGCCAGGAAGTCCCATCCGTGTACTTCCTGCCCCAATTCTGGGCTGCCAGTTCTTTATTACACAAAAAGCTATTTGCCAGTATGAACCAATCAGCAGCAAGACAACACCTGATTCATCTCTTCTGGGTTGCCCTTCCGCAGGTGAGGAAAAAGAAGCATATACAAATACAAATCCTGTGAAGGGCCATGGAAATTAAAATACCAAAATCTGCCCACGCTCAGCTCTCACTTAACCACAGAATTAACAATTAAAAAAGGGAAATCAAATTCCCAATGTGAGGGAAGGTCCTTCCATCAAAAAACAGTCACAACAAAGAAGAGTAATGAAAGTACTAGTGAAAGGCAAACCCAATGAAACAAAAGGAGCAGACAGAAGCCATTGTGTGGATCTGAGGGGAAAGGAAAAAAAAAAAAAAACATGATGGAAAACTAAATGGGAATTAGAGATCTATGAATTGTAAAAACTATGCTATAATTTGCAAATATTATTGTTTCTTTAATTTTGAATTGTGCCTGAATTCAATGATAATGAAACTTAACTTCCATGACATTCAAAAAAACTAAAGAGTAAAAATCCTGATGGTGTAATGACACAACACTCCACATAAAAAAGTTTAAAACAAGAGGTAAGAAAACAACATTACTGATGAAGCCACAAAATTGTAAGAAATAATAAAATGAATATGGAGAGTATATAAAATGGCTCTCATTTTAATACCTTAATTTATGAGAGAAGTAAAATAATATCAAATTCCCTGTTTCTGTACAAAGAATAAAGTTTCATTTGTAAGTTTTCACTCATTTAAGTAAGTTTTTAAGAATTCCTTTTATAAATGTAAAAGTTACATTTTAAGAACACAAAATAAGACATGCTTTCTGAAGTGAGTTCTAGAAAAATTACTCATGTATTATGTAAAATTGCACAGCAGAGCAAAGAAAGGGCGATAAATAAAAGCATAAAGCATGTGACTATATTATAAAACATGAAAAACTGTCAAATATAGAAGATTAAGCTCAAATGATTAGGATAAACCAAGTAAGTCATATAAAACTCCATTTATTTTACAAGGCTATTCCCTCAAGTTAGATAGAACAAAATGCCTTTAGGGTAGAGGGCCCCCTATTTTGAGGAATAGGAGGAAGGGAATGCTGGAGGGAGGGCAGGACAGGGAAGGAAATAGGGCAGGGCCTATGACCAAGAAGTAAATTAAATTAATTAATTAATATATGCTAATATATTATATAGAGTAAAATAGTCTTGGAACTTTTGAAAAGAAAATAACAATATTAATATACAATTATGAAGAACTTTGGTAACAATCATTTTTCTATACAAGACACAGCTACATGTATTTCATAGTACTTATAAGGAGTATCTATGTGTTCTTCTAAGTTTTCTTTGTTATGTTTTTTATTGATGCTGGGTGGGTGATGGTGTGTGTGTGTGTGTTGATGCCCAAAGAGGCTAGAATCGTGCATTGGAAAACTTAGAGCTACAGTTATAGGCAAGTGTGAGGCACTGATGACTGAGTGCTGGAACCAAGTTGACGTCCTCCACAAGAGCAGCAAACGCTCACGGTAGCTTAGCCATCTCTCAAATCCACATAGGAGTGTTTGTGATGTTATAATTTAGAGATCATAAGTAACAATGCATGGCCATAGGTGCCGTCACACTATGGAAGGAAAGAGCAAACAAAATCTGCAGTTAGGATAGATCAGTAACAATGGGCAATGAAAATTACGCAATTTAAGCATCTGGAGTGGTAGTTTATTAAAAACTGTGTCACTGAAATAAATAATACACTTTATATTCAAATACAAGAATAATGAAATTTGTTTTGCTTTAGTAAACAAAGACAGATTTCATTTGTTGCACTTAAATTATGTAAAAAGGCTGAAAATTACTGGAAACTTGTTAAAGACCTACATATCAGCAACTACAAGCCAAATGATTATTCTCCTTCATAAACATAATGCCAAAACAGAAAATCAAACAGCAAATAAAATTTATTTTAAAAGTATTACTGATAAGTAAAACACACCAGAATTTATGGGCTTAAGTTAAAACCTAAACTTTAATCAGAAACAGTATTAGGGGCTTATATGTTTTTATTATATAATAAAAAAGAAAAAAAAACTTTTTAAGGGAAAATTTCTATGTACTGTGTAACTAAAGTCAGAAAACATGCTTTTGTAAAAGACATAGTTTCAGAAATATTAAGCAAGCAATACATTAACCTATAGTAAAAAAATCATAAGCTATAGCCAGTAAAGACATCTTGGAGTCATTTTTGAACCAATACTAAGTATTAATTGTGGAAAGCAGAATTAAGAAATAAGTATTTGTTGTTGTTCTTGTTGTATGTGTATGTGTGTGGGTAAGATATATACCAGATATCAATATTTAAGAATGTGAAATCATAGAGAAGAAAATGATGTATTAAAACTGAATAGAAAATAAAAAGATTTTTATCGCACTTAAAATTTTCAATTCAGAAACTATTCTGTCTCAAAAGATATAGTATAGAAAGAGTTGTAGAGGTACTATCAATGTCAAGGTTTATATATAAGGACATAGAAATAATATAAAGGTTTACAATTAATTACTTTATAATCAAGTGTGTTAATAAAGAAATCAAACAAAACAATGCTCATAAGATTTAATTGCAGATACTGATAAAAGCACTCTTGTCGCAATTCACTTCAGCTAATTAATCATAATATTCCTTAAAATAAAAAGCAAATTTTATAATCTATAAAAGAGTTAATAGTAAGTTAATGTTGAAGTTAAGAAACTTCATAGATCTGCTTTGTTAATGGGTTTGTTAAAGTAACCTCCACCTATAGGACACAGCTATAGAAAACATTATTATTTGTTTCTTATCAAGTCCTCATGAAATGAGGGAAATAGAATTCTTAATATTGTAAAACAGGAAAAAGTAAACTCTCAACAGCCAAAGTCAGTGGCTACTCTTGTATATAATGGGGAACGCAGAGACCTACTACACATCTATTAAAGGACACAGAAATCTATAAGAGAAGAGACATCATTAAGTAAATAAAAAATGTAAGGCAAAGACATAGCTTTGAAAGCCTCTCTTGGTTTGTGTTTCTCTCTTAAACTTCCTTGGCTATCTACTGTTCAATTTTCAGCTATGAACTCAACCTTGATCTTCCTCATTGCTATAAAATCTCATTCTCCACACTGATGCACGTAGCAAGATCCCCTGGTCGCTACGTCATTTTTCTTGTTTTCTTGCTATTTTGTCTGCTTCAGTCAGAAGGCCTTCTTTAAAAGTTCATGTGTATTATTGGGAGATTTGGGAAACAATAGGTGTAGATATGCTACATTACTTAAAGTATGAATTTGACATGTTTTAGAAAGTGTGTGTGTGTTGATAAAACAAGATAAAAAAATCATGTGAACAAGATTGAATTTCCTCTCACCTTTTGAATGTTTCTGTGACCCCTTTCAATCTGACCAACACTAGATTGTCGTGTATTAGTATGAATTTACTTCAGATTTATTTTAAGATGTTTAGTCACTCAGGTGTTCTCTTTCTGACTTTCCTTATTCGTTCAGCATAAATACTTTGAGATGAACAAATGTTGCAGCATGTGATTTGTGTGTTTTTTATTTAAGCTTATGCATCATACAGTTAAGGTAGTGTGAATGTATGGAGTCGCTTCTTGTTTGTTTGATGTGTGAATAACTATTGTCCTTTGATAAAAATCCTTTGCTTTCTTCTTTGAACTACCTTTTCAGTGTCGCCGAATATAAGATTTTCTTCTGTGTGGGTTTATGTTGAGACTGAATTCACGTTGATTTACTTGTTCATATAGCATTCACACATAGCTCATTGGTAATAAGGTCTTCCAAAATATGAAGCAAGGAAATGTTAACCCTTCAAATCCTTCTGTCTTTGTATTTTTTCTTTGATTATTCTTGGTCCTTTGTAGTTTGGTATAAATTTCAGAATTTTAAGATATTTCTATTGCTACAAAATAATTCTGGTAGTATTTCAGTTTTGATCTTAATGAATATATTAGCTTGAAAGAGCTGACATCTTGAAGCCTTCCAATTCAAGTTTTACTCCATGCACTAATACTGACTGTATTTTGTGTCTTTGAGCATAAGTCATAGATACTTTTGTTAGATTTATTCCTAAATTTTTCCTGTTCTCAGTGATGTCATAAATGATAATTTTAAATTTGTTTTGGTTTGTCTTAATATAAATAACATAATTGTTTTATTATATACAATTTGTATTCTGTAAGCTTGCTAAGCTCACTCATTTTAGTGGGTACTTTAATATAATGCTTGACAGTCTCTATATTTCTTACATTTCAATGAGAACATAAAAGTAATTTGACATTTCTCATCCAGTCCAGATTTATTGTTTTCATTTTCTTTTTTGTTTTGTTTTTGTTTGTTTTATTTTGTTTTCCATTATATTTTATTTTTCGTGGTCCCATCCTTCTTACCACTTTACTCCTATTCCCTTCCCCTAATTAACTAAAAGGAGGAGTTCTCCTTCCCTGCCATCTGAACCTAACTTACCAAGTCTCATCAGGACTGCTTGAATCTCCTTCCTCTGTGGCCTGGCAACCCAGAACCAGAAAGAAATGCATGGTGTATATTCACTTAAAAGCAGATATTAGACTTTTAGTAAAGGATAAACATACTAAAATCTACAGACCTACAGAAGCTAAACAAAAAAGAGGACCCTACAGAGGATCCCTAAATCTCATTCAAAATGGCAAACATGATAGACATCAGAAGTGATGGAAGAAAGGGAACAGGAAGGGAGCTTACTATAAAGGGTCCTCTGAAAGGCTCCAACCAACGGGGGATTGAAGCAGATGCTGAGACGCACAACCAAACTTTGGGCAAAGCACAGGGAGTCTTATTTTGCCCTTTTCTAATTTCCTTCAATAGATTAAACAATCTCTTTAAAGTGAATGGAGTACTGAGCCTGGGCTTCTACATCTGCTCCTGATCTTACATAGAACCTACGCATTTGTCTCCTGAGGTAATCACCAAGAGTTGCTTTTATTACAGAATTCTCTGTCAAGTTGAAGAAGTTTCCTTCTATCCTAGTTTTTTCTTTTTTAATAGGAAATATAGGTTGCAGTTTGTCAACTGCTTAATCTGCATATGCGGAGGTGTTTAGATGCCAATTACATGATGAGTTCTATGCACTGAGCTGATGATGCTATCCCAACCAGCTACAGCATGAATAACTTTCTCTCTTTAGCGTGATTACATATTTTGGACAAAAGTTTGCTAAAATGTATAGTTTACATTAATATACATAAATACATACCTTTATATTAATATACATAAATATAGGGTATATTTGACTTCAATTTTCTTTCCTTGAATTTGTCTTTTTATGTAAGTACAATGATGACTTTTTGAATAGGTTGGGATATTTGGTTCCTTCCTCTTAAATTTTCTGTCCAAACTTCTTCATTTCCTGAAGAATATGTATTATTTCTTCATATTTGGTAGAAATCATTTACCAGTGATTCCACCCATCATTATATTTTTCAGTGTGGAAATAATTATAAATATATAATTTCTGTGAGAACTATGCTCGCAATCAGGATATAGGGAACTCCAGCATACTTTGGTAGTTCATGCCACTTAAGTAAGTTATAAATTACATCCAAATTATTAAATTTACTGGAAAATAAGTTTGCAATATTGTTAGGCTCTGAATATCCTTAGCATCTGCAGTGACACATCTCTAATGATGGATTAATTTTGTCAAAGATAGATCTGAATGGCATTTTCAATTGTTTTTATTTCTCAGATTCAACTACTGATTTCTGAGTCCTGTTTGTTTCTGCTTTTTCTATGAAACATTCCAACTTTGTTCTTCATTGACAGTTCTTTTCTCTGTTTGGAGCTCCACCCCAGCTTCCTAATGCCAAAGCTAAGCTACTGACTTGGGTCTTTTCTAATTATGCATTGTGTGTTGCACATTTTCCTTGACGCACCAGGTGGGCCTCAGTCGTTCTGGAGCCTCCAGTCAGTCTCTTATTCCACAAGTTTCTATAGCACACTTTTTACTACCTTGGAGAATTCAGTGAGGCAACCATTTTGAGACTATATCTTTACCTATAGCCATATATGTTCCTATATATATATATATATTTATATGTGTATATATTTTATATATATATAACATATTAGTTATATATAGCATGCATATTAGTATTATACATATCCATACATGCCTTATCATCACTTATATAAAATAAAATAATTATATCATATACACACACATATACAAGTGTATATGAATACAGCATACATAGACATTTAAACATACATATATATGACTATTTTCCATGTAATTAGATGAATATGTATAATGGTATCATTTGAATATGTGATCTTACATAGATACATATTAGAAAAACTTTAGGACATACCCTAAACTAAGTTTAAGTTGGTGAGTAACAGCAACAAACATCACCAAAAGAGGTAATGTTTGGAGAATATTTTGCAAGCAGAGTAATGTGTCAGAAATAGTTCCTAACTGCCAAGGGCGCTCTCAACACAGAAACTGCATAATGTTCTGTACCACCTGGCATCTTGGTATCACTCTGTGGAGTACAAAGAAAATCATTATTTTATAAATAGGACACTATTTTTAATAGATAAAGTTGGCATAGGCTACACAGTCTGCACATGATTCTACAGCTAAATGTGGAAAGGCAATTGCTTCATCTCAGGTCCCTTAGATTTCAAAGAATTTCTAGAGAAAGAAGAAAAATATGATTTTTTCTTTTTAATTTCAGCCTCTCCATGTCTTTCTATAGCATTTGTTCAGATTTCATTACTTGTGAGCCTAAAATTCAATTGGAAGAAATCTTTCATCAAGGCTTTAACCGTATCTTTCCCATATAATAGGAGAAAATTCTACCATCCGTGAAAATTGCTTCCTCCAATAGAGCATATCCACTGAAAAACTGTCTTTTTAGGGAGTAAAGAAAATTATGGAAGTGTCTGTGCCAGATTCACCATTTTTCTCCCCTGGAGGCTAGGTTCCCTCTTGCACTGTCTCATCCAGTGTGTTCAAAACCATTTATTGCTTTTCTTTGCAAAACATCTGCAAGAATTGAGTGCAAGCATACTTGTAGGCTCCTGCCCCCTTTCTGTACTAGATTAGGCAAAGCAGCAAAAGCAGAGCCCTAAACTCAGAGACCTGAGCATTACAAACTCTCAGAAATAGTTGAAACCTCTTATGTTTCAAAAACCCAATCACTAAAAATCTCACAGGAAGCTGTGTTGTTTTTCCCATGTAGTTTCCCAACATCACATCCTACACAGTTTTCTTTAAGCCTGCAACATCATTATTGTGTCCACAAACCAGTTGATTTTCATTTCTCTCTAAAAAATAAGTAGCATTTGTTTTAAATTCATAGGCATTTGATTGTCCTATTATTGAGGCATATTAATTATACATTCAGATTCTCTCTTAAATATTTGTTTCCAATTTAAAATATGTATATATGTGTGAGTTTTTAAATATCAGTGCAATGCCCATGGAGGCCAGAGAGAGCAGTAGGTCACCTTAAGCTGAAGGAAGAAGAGGCTGTGAGTCGGTCTATATGAGTGCTGGGAACTAAATCAAAGTCCTCTGCAAGAGTAATAAGTGTTTTTAACTGTTAAATAATCTACCCAGGCCCTGTAATTAAAATACGGATGCTACCTTCAAAAATGTTGGCACACACAAATTCCCCATTTTTGACATGAGTCTGAGTCTACGTAAAAAGCAACTGTAATCTGTGTGTGGACTATATCCCATCTTTAGATATCTTACCTAACCCAAGAGTCTGGCTTGCTAATGATCTTTCCGCAAATACAGACCACCTTCTAGCTTCTGCCAAAACAAAAGTCTAGGTACCTCAATGGTTCTCATTTGAGAGCTCCCATGAGGGACATCCTGCAAGAGGTGAAAGCAATATTGATTACCATTTTTCAAGTACAGGGATTGCTGTAGATACTATGGATGGAGGCCAGGGATGTGTCTTATAAAACACATCCACTATCATCAATTATCTGGACAAAACAGCCAAAAGTATTGAGGTTAAAATCCCTTTACTGCATGCATCCTTTTACAGTATTTAGAAGGAATCTGACAGCCTCTGTACATTCAACATCTTTGTGATCCTGTTTTTCTATATACTTACCTGAGCCTGCCTAGGTATGCCAGATGCTACTCTTATCTCTGAAATGCACAGTTAAAAGTGACATAGGAACAAAGAATTTAAAAGAACCTTCAGCTACTGCCTAGTTCTGTCACTATTTTTTAACACAGCCTGTGTTTGGTAAAGTCGAGTGACTAAAGCTATGTTCTCCACTTTAATCCTAGATCAGTTAACACTACCAAATGACAACTGAAGTTCTACAGTAAAATCTATTAGCCTTGTCCAGTGCAATGCAAATAATAATAATAATAATAATAATAATAATAATAATAATAATAATAATAATAATAAATAAATAATGTTTTCTTAAACACTCTGCAAGCTCTTAGGTTTCTGGAGATAAAATAGCAATTCTAATTAATTGTCAATTACTGTTGCATGTATTATTTATGATACTTACCTTTCCTACACATCAGTGCATGGGTGTTTGCCTATACTAGAAGACAAGCTGTGATCAAATTTAAATGAAGTGCCTCTCACTCCCTAATCATTTATCTTAAGCTCACAAGAACTTTTGATGTCCTTTTTCATACCACCACAATATTTAAAGAACCAGAAGAAGCTCAATAACGGACAGTAAAGAAGAAAAACTTATTTTTCTTCCCCAGTTGGAGATACTTAAGAACACCTTCCATTGGGAACTGTCATCATATTTAATTGCTTCCTCTTCCTACAGAAGAGGCTTGCAATTATTTTAAGCACTTTTATTATCGTGAATGTTCTATGTTCTTAACCCAAATTATTCACATAATGCCTTTCCTCCTCAGAACTACTGTGGAAGTCAGAGGGAATGTTGCTGAGCACCTCAGGCCTTGGAATTAATCAACAACTTCAACACGTTGACAAATAAAATGTTAAAAATTGGATGTGAATCTAGTGATGGAAATAGGTTAGTAAATAATAAACAAAATAAGAAATCCATTATTTATTGAGCCAAATCGAAAGTATTAATATTTGGTATATTATTTTTGTGGCTTTAATGGGACATCATATAATACAATTGTAAAACATACAGAAAATAAACTATGAAGCTGAAAAATACAGATAATTTTGAAAAAGAAAAAAAACCCTTTAGATTATATTAAAGATAAAACCATAGAATATTTAGGGAATGTAGTTTTAAATAAATTTTCTTCACTATATATAACATTGTAGAATTAATGCATATTTTACTCATGAATAATAATTCACATAAGCAGAATGTTTCATAACATAGATGATAGACAGAATTTCAAATGTATTATTTCACTCTACATTGTTCTAAAATGCAATTCTAATAAATAATAGCAAATATGGATTTTTATTGACTTCATTTTCTACAGTTCACACACCTAAGTAATTTCAAATCCTCCTTTGCAGCATCCTAAAAAACTATTTTAATACATTAGAAACAAAGCTACATCTTTATTTACTGATGTGAGAAAGATGAAGCATACCAAATGAACTAAATTTAAATGCATGTATATAAGCAAGATTAAAATTTGTTTAGGCATAATGTTATTTATAAAGAAAAAAATTATCCATATATTCACAGAATTTATCCAGGTCAGTACACAGTGAAACACATACAATGATTTATTGTTTTTCTAGATTTTCTCCGGAGGATTCGAGAAACATCATTTTGGAACTGAATGTCGTATCAATGTGTGCTATAGTTCATCATTTTATAATTCAGTACAGAGATTATATTAAAGTAGCCAAAATTTTCAAGTAAGAAAAATGAATGAAATTTTATCCAGTATATTGACTAGCATCATAGAAAAATAACAATAAAGTAAAAAGTTTATTAGTAAAGAAACTGCTTCCCTACAAATATTTGTCTATAGGCTATATACATATAGATAGATATATAACCTATAAACAAAGCATGTTAAATATATATATAATTTAATTATTAAATATATTAAATTATATATATATATAATTTTAATATATGAACATAAGTAACTACTTAAAATTACTAACAAAGCATCAGAACTGTGATTAAATGGAAAATTAATTTGGAGAAGTACAACAAATGTTTGATAATGTAGACTGAGTTGAGTTAATGATTTGCATGGCAATAAAATGATTTTTAAAAAACAGTATAAATATACTAAATAAAAGCAAAGTGAATATTTATTTAATATTTTCTATATGAAGCCTCCATATAATACAACAAAGTCCTGGTAAAATACATTTTAGGATTATTTATAAGAAAATAAACTTGTGATTATACAATCAAAATGCTATTTATAGTAATATAAACAAATGTTCTCTGATAGAAACAATTCAGATGTTTATAAAGGCTGAAAGATTAATAAATATTGTACAATCTATGAATGTCAGTAGAATTATGAGCAAGCATTGAAAAGGAATATATAATACAGTAATTAGAAAATACAAAGCTCATATAGATAGGAGAAATGATGTGTGTCATTACTGATCATAGTGATAAATGTCAAAAGGACAGGAGATACATTTGCTTTTATCTGAAACAGACACCCTCAATAAAACCCTAAAATGATGAAATGAGAGGAAATATAACTATGCATTGTAAATCTTTAGATATATCAAGACAGACACAAGCTCAAGGATTATCCCAAATTTGTTTATTCCAAATAACTAAAAAAAAAAAAAACAAACAATTGCAATATCAGTACAATAAAATAGTAATATGCACTAACATTCTGCTTATGTGAATGTTCACTGGTATACAAAAATTCTTTCAATAGAGTTAATGAAATACAGTATTTCACCTTTCTTACATTAGTTATTTTGTATGCTAATATTTATATATACAAACTTTCTAGAAAATGCTAATACAAGGCATGTGAAGGTATGTATGTGATGGTTGTGTATGTGAATGGCCAAAACAAAAGTCAATGAAACTTAGGGCAATTGCTTACTTGAACTAAATATCAAAATATTTCAATACAAATATTAAATCCTGTTCAAAGAGAATCTATATTTAAAAGACAGTGACAAAAAAAGAGGCAGAATTCTCTCAGTATTTCAAGCTCCTACTGAGTCAAGACAAGGCAAGAGTTTCTGGAGTTGGAGATCCCACACTATTTTTAAATCAGTGGGTTGGACTCAAGTAGGAATAGCAGATAGAAGTCATTATCTCAACTTGACTGGGTGTCATCTTGACCACATGAGCATTTTAAGGGTGGTTTGAGGATGGAAATCAATTACATAGAGTTGAGTTGGATTTTACAACTCAATTTACAAAAACAGTGGACAGAGGAAGGAAACAAATAAGATGGAGATAATGAAGAAAGACAAGACAAGAACTTCTCTGGTGGAGTACTCAGAAAAGGGGAAGGAGTTTGAGTGGTCATTATTCACCATTCTGTGGTTTATACTGATGGTTTTAGCTCTCATTCTATGAGCATGAGATCCCACTAAAATGCTTTATGTAAACCGGGAGAAATTTGATGCTACTTCTCTTATTTCCAAGGACATTGTATGGAGTTTAGAAAGAAAATGCAAGAGAACGGTGGAACTGAGAAACAGAAGAGAAGAACGTAGTACTCATGATGGAAAGGATGTATGATAAATTGAGAGAACTTTAAAGGGTAGAAATCAGTAGGATTTTGATAAAAGAAAGTTAGTGTCATCTGTGACCCCTGTGAGTCTCACTTTGTATGATGGACAACTTCATTCAAAGCATAAATAGGGAAAAAAATAACATATTTGAAAAATAAACAGCTAACTTTTAGAAATGAGTTCAAGGAAAATTTGAAAATTTTTTATTATTTATTATGATATTATTAAATATATATTATAATATTAAAGTTATTGTTATAACTTTATTATTCAAATTTGAAGGATATTAGAGTTCAGATACCAAGTTAGAAATTGGTACATGCAAATGTATTATGTAGTAAAAAACAAAGACCCTGTTTCTATCCAGTAAAGAAGTCACAATTGTTCAGGTATGTAAATAAAAAGAAAGAAGGGAGAGAAGGGAGAAAGAGAGATATTTAGTGACACATGAGAAAGTTTGATGATTATTCCATGAGGGAAATACACTATTCTACTCAGGTAGAAAAATATTTGAGCTTGTAAAAAACTATGGGAAGAAACTGTCTTATATTGAAAACTCTGAAGAAGAGAACACTGGAAGGAAGAAAAAAAAAAAGGCCTAGAGTTTATTATTGCCGAAATATTAAAGTAAGGTACAGAATCAAAAGTTATCCAGATAGTGTCAATGAAGCCACTGGCAAGATTAACAAGATTGGTTTTGATGATTGGCAGGCTGTATTCACAGATTGTCTTGAGCTGAAGAACTGAGTGTTTGATGGGAAAAGTGAACTGGGGCAGAGCCAAGGATAAGATGGGGTAAGAATGAAATAGAAGAAAGTTTTAATTTAGAGAAAAAAAGTTTGCTTTGATTTTTAGCAATAAGACCCATGTATGTTCAATGGGTAGGAATGGTACATCGTTGTGTGAGCAAATGAGAGGTCATTTATCGAATCCAGTCTGTAAATAAGCTTTGTTGTTCAAAAGACGTCTATGTTCTTTGCAAAGTTTCTACTCTTTTTTTTCTTTTTTTCAAGACACATTGGTGAAGCAGCCACACAACCCACAGGTCTCAGCTCTAACCACTCACTGCATTGATCTGATAACAATAGATTGCTGTACTCCCAATAGAGATGAAATCATTTGACTTTATATGAAAAAGTATAGTAGCTAATAAAAATAATAAAATACTAATTTGAATGCCAAAGCAGAAAGGCAGAAGGATTTCTGCAGACTCTGGTACTCTTACACTCAGGGAAATAGGACAATAATAATTCACTTTAAATAGAATATAAATGCCCTCAAGTTTGTTTTATAAATCTATGAATGTGAAAGCCATTAGTAATTATGATAAGAATCAATTCATAAAACTGCACAAAAACATAACTGAAGGAGCATATCACCTTAAAGACAGAAATATACCTAATGGTCCAACAGTTTTACTCGGAATTATAAATGAAAAGATAAAGAAGTTAACAAACTTCGTTTGTATTTTGTAGCACAGTTGCCCTTAGAGAGCATGTGACAAATGCATAACTATACACCGCTAAGTGAGAGTACTACTATCAAGCAGATAGTTGTACATTTGCTGTTTTAAAGGCATGAGTAATTTTCTGGGAAACTATCATTCAAATTCTGATTCAAGAAAGGAAAACATTCAAACCATTATGTAAAAGAAATGTAATATGTTTTCAGCAAATCAAAAATGGTCTCTAAATGACAAATCTTTGTAGATTGCTTGTACATTTCAAGGAAAATTGATTTCTTACTATTTTAATCATTTCAAAAATAAAATGATAATTGACTAAATATAAGACATTGTTAGGGAAAGTCACATGAAGCTCTTTACTAAGAGAGATATGGAGACTTGGAGACTGACGTGATGGCTTACTGGGTAGTAGTGTTTGCTGCCAAGTCTGGCAACCTGAGTTCAATCCCAGGAACCCACATGGTAGAAGGAGGGAAACTATCCCCGAAAATTATCTTTTGACCTCCACACAGGTGCTGTGGAACACACACATACACACACAGACAAACATATATACATACATACATATAGATAGATAGATAGAGAGAGAGAAAGTGAAAACTTCCAATAAGTCTCAATGAGTGCTAATCTGCAAAAGAAATGCATGAAATAATAATTTTACTGTATTAGTTCAAATATCTGAATGAGAAACTATATGTATAATTTATAAAATATACACCTGTAAGATGTATAAAATATGCTTGGTGAAAAGAAAAGCTAAAATTTCCCTTGCAGTTGAGGAAAAGTTGGCTACATAGCAGTAAATGGACTTAGAATTCAAAAAGGTCCATGAATTTGGGAAAAGAGAAATGCAGGACAGGGTGAAAGAAGTTGAAAGGAAACGAAAATGGGTGGATTGATTAATAAATATATAAAATCCTCAAGTAATAAATAAAAAATAAATATGAGAAAAATAAAATAATTTTATTTATTATATTCAAGAGTTAAATGTTTTGATAGGTATCACCTTAATACTTCAATATTATTTACTTAACATTATTCTGAAAGGTTTAGGCTCTAGAATATGTAAAAAAGTAAGAAATAGTTTTTATTCTCATATTTTGTATTAAAAATTTTAAGTTAGGAAATTTAAAATCATGTACTACAATTAACAAATTCTATGAATCATTAACTAATTTTATACATATATTATAATAAATATATTGAGACCTCAGAGTAATATCAGTCACCTCCTGTTGACGTTAGAAGTTGGTTTAAGTGTAGCATGTGATACTGTCAGTTCACCCACAATGATCCCTTTACACAATCAGAGATTCCTTTTATTTTAAAAGTATTCCTAGAGTTGCATAACTCTGGCTGAGCTGAGCGTTGTGCATTCTGGTGTGTGCACGTATGTGTATGTTGTGTGGGAATTTTCAGGGAAAATAGAGAAATACGCAATCATTTTATTTCAGTTGTACATATCAAAACAGAAACAAGATATTCTTTTCAAAACCTATGTTGAATTTAGTTGTTATAGAAAGGACATTCATCCATACACACTAAATGTACATTAGTGCTTAGAATTATGTTTCTGATACACTGTGGAGGGAATATGGACAACTGTAGAAATTACAAGTGTCTGGACACATGACTGCTTTCATCTTCCACCTCCGCGTTAGAGATGTTGGCTATAATAAAACTCTTTAATGAGAAAAACAAGCTAGTCTCTATTTTCCATCCTGTGCTAAGTTATGAAGAGATTAAAGGCTGAAATAATAAAAGTAAACATTTTGATCAAAATGATCGAAAGATAATGAATGCCTGCTACAGCCATGCTTGGAATTGCTGTTTAAAAAAATCTGCTCTTAGGTTTACACTCGCTGGTGGGTCAGGGTATGCATTACAAATAACCAGTAAAAAAAAAGAAAAGAAAAGAAAATTACAGTAAATGCAGAGATACAAACCAGCGGTGGTGATGAACAGCTGGAATTTGAGTTTTTGGAAAGCAGAGACAAGAGGGTTAGGAGTTCAAGTAGACCCTGCATAAAACAAAAACGAAACAAAAAACTTTAAGCAGTAAGCAAAACAAAGCTCTCATATGGTTGACAAAAAACGATAAAGTTAGTGTGAAGGAGGAAAGTGGAAATGTTTGTGAATTATGTGATCACATTAAAGGCCATGTGTACTTTTAAGTAGCTTGGAAAAAACATGAAAACGTATTATACTTTTTCTTTGTGGCCATGCTTTTCTCCTTAGAGTACACATGCTTGAGGAGGTTATGGAAAAAATAGTTGTGACTGAGAGCCAACGTGCATACAGTGAACATGCGTGTGTACAGTATAACACGTAGAAACAGCAGTGAGGGTGTTAGCTGAGATGGAGGGTGAATGCAAGCATCAGATACATGAAGGAGGAGAGAGAGTTAATGGCTTTTCTAGTTCTAAATCTGTCATGGATTCTTTCTTTGTTTGCTGATGGATAAGCACAGTGAATGTATTCCACAAGAATTATTGTTGTTGTTGTTTTTGTTGTTGTTACTATTATTTGGACAGGAAACTCACAGTGATCCTTCTGCCCATGTCCCATTCCAACCAGTTGTGGGGCTGAAAGGCATGTGACAGTAGGCTCATCCTCCTTATGTTTAACTTGCAAGTTTAATACAATAAGATTTTAATTCTAAAACAGAACTACTTATGAAGTATGGACCTGCATAACTGTTTAGCAAAAAAGAAAGGTTTAAGGAAATTATGAAATAAAATACATTTAATAAATATTCATCTTATCAGAAAATAAAGATTTTAAAGAATCGGTTTAAATTTCCTAAAATATTTAGATTCCAGAATCAGGTTTATATTGTTTTTTTGAGCCATATTTATTCTCATCCACCTGTGTTATAATATGTTAAAAGTAATATGAATTCCCCAAAAAGTTTTGATCTGCATTAAAATTTTAATAGTTTTCCTTAAGTTATTAATAATTTCATCCTTGAACATTTCAAAATGGTTCTAAAAACACAATCGTTTATTAAAAGTGATATAAAAAGAAGAAAAACTTTAACTTATTCTACAGAACTTTACTTTTTATATTTTTAGATAATTGCATCAGATTACACATATAAGTCTTTATACATATAAAATTTAGTTTGAATCAGTCATATACAGTTTGACAACATCATGCATTAAAATGGGAATATTTGCTCATATACTTAATCATTGTATTCAATAAAATTTTGAAAGAAAATTTAACGACAATATAAATAGATATTATCTTCTTTCTATTCTAATAATCCTACTGTATCTTTTATCCAGTCACTGATCATGCACAAATTCCTAAGGAAAACGTTAAACTCAAAATGAAGGGAAATATGGTAGAATATTGATTTAAATTGATTTTTTATCATTTTATCATTGGAGGAAATGACACCATTTGTGAACAGGGATGTCAAAGGGATTTTGACTGGCAAAATTTATAAATTTTACACAATCCATTGCTTTTCAAGTTTCAAATTTGGGATCTAAGTATGTTTTCATTTAAAAAATATTAAAAGAAATATAATTTTAGATTTTAGTAGCAAAGTCTATGTCTCAGAATGGACAGGAAAGAATGAGGTCAGGGAGATAATGCTGAGGTGAACAGTGCTGTGGTGGCTGTGGTTTAGGATTTGCAGTAGGAACAGCTGCTAGATATCTAACTGTGACCTGTAAGTACAATAGAAGCAGGGAGTTATAGGAGGCACACCACTCCATCACCAAAGACATGGTGGCAGAGTTACCACAGTGAAAGGAAAGCAGAGCACTCCGAGAGCCTCACTAACATGAGGTCAGGTAGAAGGTCATAGAGTTCTTAGAAAGGAATGGTGTAGGGAGCCTGCTAAATACTTTGGGTAAACAAAGGAGTGTTTGTAATAAAGTATAAACTGAAACCACCTAAAGACATTTGTAGTCATATAATTAATTCCCAGATCTGAGCCAGTTTACTGACTTAGAACTCAAGTAGAACCAACATCAGAGCCACATGAGGAAGAACTCTGCTACCTTCTCAAAAGTTCATATTATTTAACTGTATCTTTCTTCCTCAGACTTTTCCAAAGTGATCTGCCACAACTTACCAAGGTGACTGTGTTAAGAAATGATAAGTGATCAGATCATTGGTTACTCTTGCATGCAGTCTCTGAAAAGATGGTAATTCCTGGGAATCAAGGATACAGCATCACTCTGACCTCCAGAGTGAGGATTCAGGAGCTCATGGCCATCTACAATGAGTCCCCACCTCTTCCCCTCCCTCCCTCCCTCCCTCCTTCCCTCCCTCCCTCCCTCCCTCCTTCCCTTCCTTCCTTCCTTCCTTCCTTCCTTCCTTCCTTCCTTCCTTCCTTCCTTCCTTCCTTCCTTCCTTCCTTCCTTTCTTCCCTCCCTTCCTCCTTCCTTCCTACCTTCCTTCCCTCCCTCCCCTTTCCTTCCTTCCTTCCTTCCTTCCTTCCTTCTTTCCTTCCTTCCTTCCTCCTTCCTTCTTTCTTTCCTGCTTCCTAACAAGCATTTCATGTTCTCAGGCTCGCTTGAAATTCACTGATAGCCACAGTTGTCTATGAACCCCCGATTCCCTGCCTCTGGAATCCACCAAACTGGGGATGCTTGAACTCAGTACTTTGTGTATACTAGGTGAACACTCTACCAATGGTACTACTTCTGCCCATAAAGTTAATTTTCTTTGTCTTTTTGTCTTTGTGTGGTTGTACTTTTTAAGGAACCTGAATATTGTTCTTGTTTAATAACATTTGTTGTTAAGTAATAGTTGAAAGCTAAAATTGTTATTTTACCTTACAAAATGACGCATGTATGGGACAAAAATAAGAATAAGGAAATGCATATTTCTGTAAAAGGAAGAGCTTGGATTATAGTCAATAAACATAAATATTCACATTAAGCATGAAATGTGACATGTATTTTTATCATATGTCGTTTGTAGAGTTGAATATAGGGTGGATAGCTACAAAGATACATAAAGAGCCATGCTCTGTGTACCAATATCTCAATCATCAAAGGATAGCTTATATAAGAATAACACTACAGTATAATATGTCTTTTTGACAGTGAAGCCACCTGATTTTCATGATGAGTAGTCTCTTTAAGAAAGAGTTCTCAGCAGTTAATTTCTCTCTCAATATGCATGACGTGGACACTCCACTAAATTTTTATGTCTGTGTAAGAGAAGTCAAGTTAACTGAAGTCTTACTGACATTACCTAGACATACACTACAGATGTATTATGTCTTCTTGATATTAGTCAGTAAGGTTTTACATCACAAGCAATATCCTGCATTTTTTGAAAGTTCCAATCGGTATGGGAATTAGAGAACTTTTGCTTTTTAAGAATATTAATTAAGAGGCAATAGTTGATGAGTTTGGTGATTTATAAACTGTGTTTCTAATGCAGTTATTTTTTAGGACTATACCAATAAAACAAGCATAAATATTGATTTTTATCAAGGTGATAAAAGCTTCAGCCAATGGAATATTTTAAAAATCTTAAGATATTATATTAAATATTTTTAAATATTACTTTGCTTTTACCCAGATTAAATATCAGCTTTGGCAGGGGCCAGAAAGGTCAGGTTTATTATCCAGCTTAGAAGAAATGTAAGAGGAACATTATTTCTAAATCATGTGTATAATTGGCATCATTAAAACTAATAATAACAAGGAAAATAATGCAGTACTAGTGAATTTTGCATTTTTCAGGAGACAGCAAGGCTTACACTTAATAATAGTATATTTACAGTAAAGGAGTGCAGAGAGTTTCCAAACACTACCTCATTAATCATGTCAGCCAGGTACTTGGAAAGTTATTATCCCAGTTCAATAGATAGAAAAATTATATCATGGAAAGGTCAGTTACATATTTACTTGTCCAATCTGGGAAAAGCACAGGGAGTCGGTTTCAAATCTGAGACTTCTTTTCACCTCTTGATCTAACCAGTGGACCAGTGCAATACTGGTTTGTGTAGTTTGTAGCCATCAATTTAAAACAGCCCATGGCTGACCTCTCTACTCTCACTTCTACAAATCTATAAACATAGAAAAATTATCAATATTTTTTCTATCATGCCCACAAAAGAGAAGATGTAGAAAACCATTGGTTTTTTTTTTATTTCTTTTTGTTTATTTTGAAAATCTTTGTCAACTGTTGTTGTCAAAATTGCAAAGATCAAACAGTTTATTAGTGATGTCATAATCAAATTTAGTATGTGATAAAATGAAATTTTGAGATTTATTTGAAGATGAATGTATTTAAAACATCTGTTAAATCAGTAAGAAAATCAAGAAATGAAAGTTTAACAGTTTTCAATACCTCAAATGTGTTTTGGTAATGGTGATTTGAGGAAGAGAGGAATGAAGAAATAAGATAAAATTTATAATGTGTTTTCAAATTTTATTTCAAGCTGATCCATCAAATGACATCTCATTTTGAAATCAAGCAAGTAAACAAAATTGTTGCTCCTTTAAAGAGAAATTAGACTGAAAATGAATTGGGGAGGTTGTTTACTCTGAATAATAATGGCTGCTATCACATAAGCAGTAGAGACATAGTTGAGGTTTAGATTTAAAATTAGTGAATCCTTAATGAAATGAAGTATAACTTTTTATACTTCTATTTTGACAGATACATTTCACTGAGAATTTAAAGAAATAGTTCTCTTAAACTAATTTATAAAAGTTAGTTTATATTCAACCTAGTTTAAATGAAAACCTTTGTCCTTTAAATCAGTGAGAATTGAAGACCCCAAACATTGGATTAGTATGTAAACATTATAAATTCATGTGGAAGTTTTAAAACTATAGTTACTTTCTGTTTATATGTGATTATAAGGATTGGGCAATTTCTGTTTTAAAGAAAAACAAATAAGAATTAATAAAATGATCTTGCTGTCCAGCGTTAATGGTTATATCTATGCCATTTGCCCTGACACCTAAGGAACAAGGAAAGAAAGCTGAGTCAAAGCAAAAGATAAGCTGCTTATGAGGTGGTTGTGAGTATTATTCAAATTTCAAACTAAGTACAAGGAGGGAGATGAGCAAACAAAGGTGTTTATATGTATATTATATGTAATATATATTCAAAACGGAAAAATGCATTATTTTAACATATACTACATGCATATGTGTATGGGTTCTGCATTGTGCATAAAAGAATCTGAATGCTTAATTGTATGCAGGTCATTAAAGAGAATTTCTAAATTATTTTGATGATTATATTGAAGATATTCTTCAATTCTTCATTTCTATACCACTAAAACATTACCACATATAACAACAATACTACAAAACAAAATCATTCAGTTATGTGTCAAAAAATTCAATATTTGGAGTTAATATATCTAAATAGTTTTACATGTACCATAACTTCTTAAAAGTTTATCAGCTTTCTTGTTACTTTACTTCCAAATTTGATGTTACTAAATATTGCAACCAGACCAGTGAGATGGCTCAGTGTGTAAAAGTACTTGCCACCAAGCCTGACGACCTGGGTTTGATATCTTTATCCCGCCTGGTGGAAGGAGAGGACCAACTCCTGAAACTATTATCTGAGCTTCACCTGTGTATCCCTGCATGAATGCATATACAGTATTCAATATGTGTGTGGGTAAAGCCCCAGTGCTTAAGGCATACTACAAATCTAACAGGTTTTTGAGTCTTTTATTTATATAATAGCAGGTAAAGGAGTAACTATTGTCTTAATAATTATAAGAATAAATATTAATATTAAATATTAATAGCCATCCTACAGAAAATTACTTGGGTTCTCAGTGGCATTGGAGTCTGAGACTCCAGTCAAGAGACTGAGACGTCTCTTGACATGATGGCAAGTTTAGTGGCAGTTCCAGTTTGTACATTGTTGTCTTTAGGAATTTGTAGAAATATCACAGTCACATGGGTGTTATTTAGATGATGGTTGGTAATAACTTGCATTTCTCTAACTTTGAAAGATCATTGAATTAAACTGATGTGATTTACCATAACAATATTTATACAGTCCAATTCATACCTGATTTGGTCTCTTATTTATTCTCTAGAAGGAAATATTCATCATCCTATGGGAACATAAATGAAATAGCAGAGGGCGGTGGGAAAGTCTTCAGTGCACTGCAGTCAGCCCAGAAACTATCTGTGATGAAGACATGGTGCTCCCCTCTCTATTTAGATCATCCTGGAAGATGTAATGTTGCTATGTCATGCTGTAGTCTTCAATATTGGTCTTAGGGCTTAGTTTAAATTTATGTCACCCACCCAATAAAGCAAAATGAGATGATTTTAAAAAATAAAATAAAAATAAAATGTTAAAAATTTAAAATAATGTATATGATTCTCTCAGATATCTTTCCTCAAAAGAGTAATCTTTCAGCTGTTGAAATTATTTAGATTTCATTTCAGGGAGGTGAAATATTAGAGTATTAGCAGGGTTTTAAAGGCGACTTTGCAGAGATGTAACAGCGACTAATTCCAAAAACAATGACTTTGATACCACAGGAAATACTGTGATTTTTCTCAGCTTTCCTCAACCCCTACTTAATGTTTCAATGGCTTATCGAAAGCCTGAGAAAAATAGCTTCATAATTTCTCTTCCTTTTAAGAATACAGAGATTTTATTAAACGGAAGGGAATGAATGATGCTACTTCTAGAACTGTAAAAAGCCATGTTAATTTTTAAAAGGTATTCGACATTACTTCACACGTTTCCCTAACCAAAAGACATGCTAGTGTTTCATAATCCCCAATGCTTTGTAACAGGCAGGCTGCCACACTCCTCTTGATTTACTGAATCACAAAACTCTAAAGACACGAGCAGTCAGATGAGTCACCAATGCTGATGTTGCTGAACAACCTCTAAAGCACAGTTCTGCCTGTGAAGGCAAATTTTAGGATAAGGATGATGTGCTTTGTCCAATATAGAAATAGCAGCAAGAAGAAAAATAATGGGATTATATAAGTTATTGAGTTGAATCAAATCTATACATTCTTAAGCTCTTAGACTTCTCAGATTGGATTCTTAGAGCGTACTCTGTGCTTCAATCCACGTTTTCAGATGCTGTTTCCAGCAGATCCCAGAAAAGATCTGAAGCATTTCAGTCAGTTAAAAAGAAACCTTTCCTGAATTTGTCATGTCAGGCCCTGTTGGCAGCTGTCAGTCCTCACAAGTACCAGTTTCAAATTCTAATGAAAACACTATTCACAAAGAGATTTTAACTGGATCAAATCAGACAATCGATATTTTTAAGAGACATTCATACTTTTAAGTGCTTTCAAAATAAGTAGCTGCTTGGCAGAATGGAAGAAATAAGCGCAGGTACGCTGGCCCTCATGCTTGGGTGCTCAGCATGTCAATGTTCGCCATATACCTTTTCTCCCAGATGGGAGGATGGTATGACGATCACCTGAGCAAGCATTTTTTAATAATTCAGTGTACTGTATTTGTTTGTTTGTTTGTTTAATTGTTGACAAAAAAATAAAAATAGTTCAATTTTCCCTCATGTCTGATCGTTCTGGACTTAATCCTGCACATGACCACAAAGAGTTTTACAAAATTTACTGGTTTAAGAATGTTTGACTTGGGAAATACTATGCTAGTTGAATACAATATGAATGACGGGTCAAAGTCAAAAGAAAGGACTAACTCCGTATCACATTCAAATGCCACTATGTCATAAGTATTCAAATTAAACTACATAATTTATAAAATTCTCTTTTATAAAAAACTAGATTATATGTTTACTTTGACAAATATATTCCTAACACATTCTAGTAATTATGACACCATATTATTTTTATTAATATTGAAAAGTCATTACCTCTATTGTAAAATGTGTTTTTCTGTTTTTCTCTCCCATCACCTCTGCCTTGTGTCAGTATGTATATATTTATAATTAGCACATGCATACACTGATGCATATATGTTTAAGTTCTTATATAAATCACAATTAGCACACATTCTGTATATGACCGTACAAGCTATAGCTTCAATTACAACAGTTCACTGTAATGTTTAATTCATCATATTGTAGTTGTATTTTTTATAACTATTTCAGCAAGCGGTTAATGAAACAGTGATACTGGGCTCAGCTCACCTACAAATACTCTTTAAATATACATTAAAACCTTTCAGTCCTTGGAAATACACTTATCAACCCACAAAATGTCAAAATTTAAAGTGCCAAAAGAAGATAACATTATTTTTCAAGTCAAAGCTTGAACTTGACCTAACACCTGCTCTTATGTCAGTACAAATTGTTAGCCTCAGACTATACTACCTTACTGCATAATCGTGAAAGCCTAGAACAAACTGTCTACATTATACATTTATTTCAATGTATATCATTGAAATATTGAAAATAAGGAAATATGCAGCTAAGTCATCATCCATGCTGACATTTTCTTAGTGGTAGCACTGATAGCATTGTGGGATGGATGTTTCAAGATAAACTTTTTTAGGATTTCACATTTTAAGCACTTTGGATGAAGAATATTGGAGACTTCTGATTGCCTTTCATGCTCCAACAATGTCACTGCTTTAAATTGTGAGAGCCAAACTAGAAATTATTTCTGCTTTCTTGTATACACATAAGCTAATTGTATAAATGTCTTTATTTTCATCAGTTCAGAAAGCCAGCCTTGGAATAACTAGATAGTCAAAGGTTTTTTTTTTAATAATACCTAGGGATAAAATGGTATTATATATATATATATATATATATATATATATATATATATATATATATACAGTCACCATCTCTGTAACATGATTAATGAGAAAGTACTGTATAAGATTTCCTAAGCTGTTTTGGAGAATGAGGAATTGCAGTTTCCCATAAGATCTTTCTAAATTTTAGAGTGAATTCATTAGCTCTCAATTTCTTCTACTCAGTACTTCCCAGCACACTGATTGACTCAGTATGGTGACAGATATGTGTATGCGTCTCTTACCTGTTTCATTAATCATACTAAGCACTCATTACTATATAAGGAGTTCTTCTTTTATAGCTATGAAGAATATTGCTTATGCTCTTAAAATATTCTCTCCCGATTTGTTAGTCAGATATTCGCGTATGATTTGTTCAAAGTGTCCCTTGCAAATAATAATAATAATAATAATAATAATAATAATAATAATAACAACCACAGGAAAAAGTACTGAATTTGAAAATGACGTTGTGAGTAGTTGTTAATGAGAGAGTTCCCATCCTAATGAGAGAGTATAACAGTTTCATTTTACTATTAAGCAGACAAAATGGGTATTTCAACTGAATACATGAATTAGTAGAAAAATTTTCCATTGAGCAGTTTTTTTTTTCCCAAGGCATTGTCTTATAATTAAAAAAAAAAATCATTGCAACATGTTTTGGTGGAAATTTTATCGCTTTATTCAAGATAGCTGTTATATATAATTTTAAAAATAACAAAATGATACTATAAATATACGAATAGTTGTTTAGAGTCTATGCTTCTGATGTTATGATTTATGTAAACAATGCATGAGCAAAGACAGAATATAGTAACTTCTAAAACAGCAATTTGAAAAAATACTTTGCTCATTTCCTGGCTCTGTTTCACAGACAGCCTTTATTTAAAGGACAGTTTCTTAATTGCAGAACATTTTGTGACAAAGAAAAAGTTGAATAGCTCTCCAATCAATTCTCAGAATTTTCTTTTGCTTATATTTATAAATCCATCTATTACTCCAGAATCTGAATAGATTATTCAAAGTAGAAATGATGACTCTATTATTGGGAAGTACTCAAGTTTCTGAAAATAATAGTGATTTTTTTTTAAAGTATTTTTTAAGTTTTATGCCTTGGCCATTGAAGGCAATGTTGTGAAATGTATTTAGCCAATCATCCTCCAATTTCCTGGACAAAGAGAGTTTGATTCTCTCAGTTGCTGCCATTTGACTCAACAGCATCCTTGCAGCATTGTGTAAGCCTTTTGTTGATCAATGCCTCAATAATCAATTCTGCCAGTTCAGTTTCATAGCTATAAGGCCCTTTGTTAAGCACAGGTGGTATTCTGTGTTGTAAATTATGTTTTTAGGAAATAAACAACCTTTATTTCCATCACAGTAATGTCCAATATTTCTGAAGGAAAATATCTGCAATTCAAGAACTCTGGAAAATTTTAGGACACCGGTTTTCTAATCCTTCCCTGAAAGTCTTTCTTCCTTCTTAGTGAAACTTGAATCACCATTTTATTCCAAATAAAATAAACGAATAGACCTGGATTTTCCATTAGCTTTCATGGTACCAACCTTTCCGAGACTCAAGGATATAAGGAGAACCCAAATTATAATATGATGAAGTTGCCTTGTGTACTTTCACCTCTATGGTATCAATGTGGGCTTGCAAGAAAAACATCAAGTCCTGTTAGACTTTCATAGAAAGCTTTTATTCTCTTTAAGATTTAAGGGTAATTGCTTATACAGGTTTCTTTGGGGGATTTAATATTTGGAATTATGTCTTTTATTTTCAGTGGTACACAAATGAAGAAAAAGAGAAAGAGAAAACAAACTCAGCAAAGAACAGTTCAAAAAGTCCAAACTGTACTAAGTTTATGATTATTTCAAATTCACTGCAGCATCTGAAAACAATCTCATTAAAGTCTGTATGTAGGTTTGTGGAAAACTTGATATAGGTTACCAAAGAACAAATTATATTTCCTAATTGTTATAAGTAGCATTAGAAAGAGCACCATCTTTAAACACTCATTAAAACTCAGTTTTGAAAATACCATCTAATATCAGATACTAAAATAGTCAATTGCCAGAACAACTTTCTATTAGCTAAAGTATTCTGGCAATAAAACCTGGTAGTTGGATGTTACACAGCATTATTTTACCAAGGAAAGAACAACATATATCTAGTATAATTCAATCAGAAAAATGGAAGTGGGCAGCCACTGTTCAACTCATGTACTTTGTTCTGGTAAGTGACATTTTAAATAAAATCGTCAGAAAGTGGACCAAACTTATTTTCATATAAATGAAAAGGAATCCAACATGAAATCCAGACACCTCTTTGAGGATTCTATGCAAATAAGGAAGACTCTAGAAAAAGTTTCACCCTTTATTCATAAATATTTGCATCACTTAGTTTTGGGTCAGATCAACAAGAGTTTATGTCATTTCTTTCGAGGATGAAAGGAAAGATGACAAGCAGTTTCTATGATGCCTGTCATTATGTTACTGTGGAGTCAGCCACTAGAAGTTGGCCTTCTGTTAGTTACCAGAGGAACAGGCAAAATATGGAAATTCAGTTTCCTTCTAATAAAACACAAATATCCAGCACTTAAAGAACCTTTGGAGACTGATTCGTATCCCAGTAGTTAAAAACAAAAGAAAAGCAAAGGCAATAGAAAGAAAGCATCCTTCGAAGTGTGGTACAATTCTACAGTAGGCCTTGGCTATTCTCTCTGCTGGTATAATAACGAACCAAACACACGTGACATGGCTGTGACTTCCTGGTTGCATGCTTTAATTCAAACTTGAAATTAATAGCAAAAAAGTCAAACCTTGGGTCAAATGCTCTTTGGTTTAAGTCTTCACTACCTACTATAATTTTGGTTAACTCACTTAGATTTTAAATTAAGTTGGGCCCTCCCATCTTTACCCCATTACGAGAGTCAATCACCAAGAACCAGACATAAATTTCAGAATGGTTTTGTTTGTGAGAATTCAAAACAAATTGCTTCTAAGTCCAACCTCTCTATATACTGTTTTAGAAAAAAAAAAAAAAAAGCAAAATAAAACAACAGGAAAAAAAAATAAAAACAGGTGTTTTAACATAGTATTTTATTACAACTTAATCCCATCCTTGAATGATTTTCTTTCAAGTTTCAACATTTTTTTTTTTAAGTAGTCAGTTTCCTGGTGGTTGCAATTTAATTAAGTAACCTTTCACACTGAGCAAAACCCCAAAGCAAAAGGGTCGTTAATCTTTCTACTGATTAGACACACGGCTAGAGCCTCAAACATTTACCTCTCCTTCCCCGCAGTAGAAATGGTTTTAGGGGGATCACGGTTCATACCTCACACTCCCTGGAGCCAGAGATGGTATATGTGCAGGGACCAGATCCATTAACCGATATATCCATGGTCTCAGAGTTCGTCGGCTTGTAGTCCACGTAGTATTCCTGTAAAGGGGAATTCATTTGTCTCTCGGACTCCCTCGCCTTTTTCCGCCTCCTCTTCATAAGGGAGTGCTGTTGGAGTTGTTTCATGCTGGCTGGGTACCGTTTCCAAGACACATAGATCACCAGGAGAATCATGGCCACCGAGAGGAACAGAGCCACACTCCCTGCGATGATCTTGTGAAAGGACACGTGCTCGTACTCATGATCCGTACCAGGAATCTGAAAGCCCGGGGATGGGCTCGCTGCCTCCAGGGTGGCTGGGATGACGTCAGGTTTGAAGATGGTAGGCTTAGGAATGAACGGAGGCTTCTGGGGAGTTTGAGGCGCCAGGTGTGATCTTTCCGTGTTGACCACTTGGACCTCGGAGCAAATGTTGTAAGTTTCCACAGCATCGCTGACCTTTTCGCCCTGTATGTGCTTAGGCCCTGCACAAATCATGGTGCTTTCTTTATTCCCCTTGAAATTCTTCAGCCAGTAGAAGAGCGGACAAATGCTCCGACTACATTCCCACATATTTCCAGATAAGGTGATGGATATTAAGGATATCCATGCATTGACGGTCTCCTGGGAGACGTTGGTGAGCTTGTTGGAATCCAAATTCAATTTTTGCAAATTGGGGAGGCATTTAAATGTGCCAGGCTCGATCGCTTGGATGTCATTCCCTGATAAATCCAAGGTATGCAAGGAACTCCAGGTCCATGTTAGGCCTTGACTGACAGAGCGGATCCTGTTCCACTGTAGGTAAATGGATCGCAGGTTGAAGAGACGAGGAAAATGAGCAAAGTTGATCTTTGAAAACTGATTGTGCTCCAGGTGGAGCTCTTTCAACTTCAGAAGACCAGCAAATGCATTTCGGGATAGGCTTCTGAGACGATTGTAACCCAGGTCCAGGAAATCAAGGTTCCGGCAGTCTTGGAAAACCCGTATGGGCACAGTCTTTAGGGAATTAGATCGCAAGTGCAAAATGATGAGTTTCCGGAGGCCTTTAAACTGCTCAGATTGCAAGCTCTGAAGTTTGTTGTAGGAGAGGTCCAGGTTGCGGAGGTTGGGGACTGGGTGAAATGTTTTATTGTGCAGATAGGTAATTTTGTTGGAGCTTAGAATTAATTCTTTCAGTCTGCGGATCCCTTGAAAGGCATCTTCATCCACTGAGCTAATGTAATTATGGTCAAGATAAAGCCATATAAGCTGGTTAAGGCCGGCAAACTGATTGGATTTGAGTTTCTGAATGCTGTTGAACCGTAAGGATAAACCTTGTGACCCTCCAGAAATGTTCTCTGGGATGTCTGCGAAGGCATGAGACTCACAGTACACAATCTTGCCATCGCATCTGCAGTTCTTCGGGCAAGCTCTCTGAGCCCCCGTCAGCATAACCAGCAGCAGGGTGGGAAGCAGCACCAGGAACACACTCATGCCTCTCAGCTGCGTGAGGAGACGGAAACCTACAACAGCAAAGAGAACACAGATGCACGCTGTCAAACGAGACAGTACAACCCCACTGGCTCACTGGGATCAGGGGTGTCTTGTCTAGTGCAAGAGTGAAATAGCACATTCAAGAGCACATTTTAACACTTAAAAATCTGTTTCCTCTAGTTCCCCCTGCTTGTTTAGATCTCATTCTTTCTTCCTTAGTTTTCATAACATTACAAAGAAGTAGAACTGTGAAAAATCTCTCCGAGTTTCAAGAGTCCTACTCTATCCCAACACTAAAAAGCCCAGAGCATTTCTCTTTATTGAATGGTGACATTTGGATAATGGTAACATTTAGCTGTCATTGTATGGACCCACAGTACTGAAGGAAGGTGTATGGCAGCTTTTGTTAAGGTCAGAACCATGACTTAGGAAACGCGGTTCCTGCACCTCTTTCCTAGTTGAACAAACAGGCTGTGATTTAGCAAAAGAGCTTCCGGGATGCTATCAAAGTAATCCAAGTTTGCTCTGCCTGAATTCCGTACTGACTGCATGCAAGGGCTGCACTCACTGAGCCCTGCAAAGTGGCATGGGAATCTGTACAAACAGCCTACAGAACACGGATCTTCACACTTTGAGGTGCTCTCAGGTGATTTTTGAACATATGACTGCATATGTTGGCCCCATGCCCATTAGTAAGTGAGCTCACATACATGCTCAGCCAAACCACAGACACTGGTAGCCCTGGCAATAATGTCAAATTCTTATTCAAAATGTGTATAATAAACTAATCACATTATTAGATGGATTGCTGTTCTTTTCCCATGCAGTTGCCCTCGCAAATTTGAGAGAAAAGCAAAGAGCCTGTTCTCAAACCCCCCCCCCCCCACCATCCTGACCTACTCAGGTCTCTCACTGACTGCTTTTCCATGTCTCCTCTGTCTCCATTAACTTCAGAAATCCTGCAAAGTTGCAATCTCTTAGCATTTATGCCGCATTTTCAAGTCATTACACGTGAGGGGACTCCAGTCCACCTCCAACAGTCGGTATATTATTTCTTCACTGGGAAGAGAGAGACAAGAGATGGGGTGGGGGTACTGCAGACTATAATTTCTTTTCTTTGTAATGCTCATCTTTTTAGAACAAGAGACAATTAGCTAAAATCCTAGTCTAAAAATTCTCCCTCTCTCAAAGAGTTGTCTTTTTCTCTTATTTATTTATTTATAAAATTAACTCGATCTTGCACTCTGTTTTCTTGTCAGCTACAGACTCATTGAAATACAACCCAGCTCTCCCAGACAGGAGAAAAAGAGAGAGGGAGAAAAAAAAAAGCCAGTCACACTTGAAAAAAAAAATAAAACTGGCAAATGACTATTGGAAATTTGGAAGCTGTATTGAGGATGCAGGTTCCAAGATCAAACAAGCCTCCCTTGCCACCTCTGATGAAGTAGGGACCCCACCCCTACCCACACACAGCCAAGTGTTAACAATCTTCCCGACAGCAACCCGAGCACAAGCGTGGCTCAGATTATCAGGAAATAGAAGCAAACACGGGATTTATTTCATGCTCCGTTCCCAGGCTGTGGATACGCAGACGCTAGAGACAGTCTTAAAGCTATCCCTCCAGAGTGTGTTTAAGTCCGCGTTATGCATTTACAGATTAAAAAAAAACCAACAAAAAACACTGCCAAAATAAAATGATCTAAAAATATAATAGCAACTACAGTGAGACAACCGGTAAAGTCGAGGTTGCTGCTTTGTGCCTGTTTCCTGGTCTTTTAGCAGCTAATGCCCGGGTGAGGATGAGGGGTTAGGATCAGCTCTGCTAAGACAAAAACAACAAAAGTTCGCTTACCCATCCTTTGTCATCCAAAAAACGTCTGCCCCCCTCTCTCAGTTTTCTTCTTATTTGGTCTCTCCTGTAGGAATCACCACCACCTTCATGACACAGTGAAGCTGTCATTCAAACCATTCTGAGCCCGCATGTGAGCCAGTAAGCCCATGTAAACTTCCCCGGAGAGGACAGGCAGACACACACAAAAATAATATAGGTGCACGTATACTTAAAAAGAAAAAAAAAAAAAAAAAAAAAAGGGAAGGGGGGGGGGGGGAGGAAGGGGCGGGGAGGAGGAGGCGGGGGGGGGGGGGGGTCGAAGGGGGAGGGCCTCTAGGCTCTGAGGACCATTGTATAATTCACTAGGGACACATTAGCAGTAAATTGGCAATCTGTGAAAAGAGCTACAGCTCATCTCGGAGGTAACCAACTTCTCTGTGGAAAAAGAGGGAGTGAGAGAGAAAGAGACAGAGAGGGGAGAAGGGTAAAAAAAAGAAAAGAAAAAGAAAATCCTCAGAATACCTGGCATTCCTTATTGTGCTGGCTTTTGCCATTCCCAGATAAAGCAATTCATCCTCAGGATTTTTCAGTTGTTGAAGCAAGCAGGCCGCCTGTGCTGTGTGAGACCCCAGTTTAAAAGCTATGCGGGCTAGGTTTATCCATTTAGCTGGTCAGGTTGAAAGTGTTTTGTAGCTGTGCTGAGAGGCAGCCCTTGTCTAATTCAGAAGGCTTTCCAGAGACTGATGGTGCTCAGAGCTGGTTGGTGCTAATGCTCGAGTTTGTGATACACTGAGTGCCCTCCGCTGGAGAAAACAGATTGCACATTAAAGACGGGAACAAGTGAGCTTGTCAGGGCTGTGCAGCCTTCCCTGCTCAAAAAGGGAAATTAAAGGCACAGGATCACTTTTCCCCCTCTCTCCAATAATATAAATTATGAAAGGTTTGTGCCAGGGTTTATGTTTCACAGCTGCAGCAGCTGTTAACAACTTTCTAGATCTCTCTCCCTCCCAATGTCCATGATCAGGAGGTTTTGCAAGTTGCTTTGGTTTGAAATGGGTTTGTGCATGTCACAGATGATAGTGTGTCATTTTCAATGACAGGAGTAATTTTTACTATATTTATGATTATTGCTGGTTTGTCTTCATTTGCATTTTTAAAGATAATCACATAAGGATGTCACCCCACCTGGGAGAGAGATTTTGTGATCGCTCCATTCTCAGCCTTTGTCAATAACATCTATTCTGTTACTTTGTATATTTATTGAGTGATTTATAATATGACTTTGTAAAAGTGTGTATATTTAGCCTTAATGCTTTCTCAGCTATAGCATTTTACCAAGTGTCTGGGTAACGGAGACTGAATATCAGACAGGAACTGAATTGAAGCTTGTCAACTTTATTGCAGTCACTTTCCTTAAAACTCATCCACTTTTGCAATAAACTTTTCTTATGCAAATTACCCATTGTGTTGTGCAAGGCATCCTGATAGAAACAAGAGCTTTGTCTAATTACTAAGATTTCTCAAAGAAAAAGGCGGGGGGGGATCACGTGTCTCATACATACATGCTTCCCATTAACTGGTATGTGAGTTTCTGTTGTAGAATGTGTATTTTGGGCTTAAGGCTTAATACCTATTAAAATGCAAATTCATACCACAAGAGGCAATGTAATTGTGGGTATTGAAAGGAAATAAGTCAATCAGTGAACGTGATACACATAGGGTTTCTTCAAATTATTGTGGTTCACATAGATACACAAACCCACCCATATATTCAGTGGTAGTAGACTGGCTAAGGAGAAAACGGTTGACTTCGAAAAAGTGGGGCACTCTACCAGTAAAATTTAAAAAAAAAGTTTTTGATTGGCTGACTAGATATCATATAAAATATAGGGTGACAGAATCAGAGAATGCAAGTATCAGAAAAAAAGAAAAAAGCAGTAGATTTATTTCCAGGAATATTTTCATTTGCGTAGGGGGAAAATAAAAAAGAAATGTTCAGAGCAGATTTCTGGTGGAAGATGAAACTAGGGTGTATTTGATTTCATCTGCTGTGATATTTTGTCTATATTTTCTAGTTTCTCATCTCATGAATATGTAGTTAGGTATGATGTTTATCTATCCACATATGTGTAAGTTTTCTTTTGTTTGACTCTACAGTATGAGAACTACTTTTGACAATTGATTGGAGAAAATAATATCAGTTTTTAATGATAATTAGCTGATAATTTGGTTAGTATATAAAGATCAAGTGTTAGAGAAATGGCTTAGTAGTTAAAAGAGTTTTCTGAACCTGAGTTCTTTTCCTGGCTCCAATGTCACATATCTTACCATCCCTCTATCCCATGCTCTTCTGCTAATTCCAACTACAAAGGAATGCAGAGCCTCTGGATTCCATAGGTACTCATACCATGCATACTTAAACATGCACATACACATAGCTAAAAGTAAAATAAACTTTTCATTTTAAAGTATCAGGAGCTAATAAATACTGACTAGGCAAAGTACATACAGACTTGAAGGCATCACAGAGCTCAGGAGGCTGAAGAAAAGGTTCAGGCAACCCTGTCATACCTATGAGCAAAAAAGGTGTTTGTCTTAAAAATTAAGTTCATGTTCCCTTAAGACCTAATAGGCAATGTATTGCAATTTTGGTGTCATATTCTATTCTTATTCTATCATCATTGTAGTCAAAATATAAAGATGCAAACCATGATAATGTTGTAAAGAGCTATGGAGTGGGATGGAAGATATTATGTAGAAGAATTGTTTGGAAAAATCTTACCTCGTCTTTCCTTTTCCCATGTTTTATCTATCTATCTATCTATCTATCTATCTATCTATCTATCTATCTATCTATCTATCT
>NW_026596240.1:9475190-9509492 GCF_907164565.1 Psammomys obesus | reverse complement strand
TCTATCTATCTATCTATCTATCTATCTATCTATCTATCTATCTATCTTTATCTCCTGAAAAGAAAAAGTTGATCAATCACGTCTTCAGACCATTAAAAAAAGAAAAATTGACCACTGTAGGTTCCATGTTGTGGGCCCCAGGTGAGCCCTCTGTGTGAATTGTATATGATTCTTGCTGAAAATCAACAGAAGACTAATTGGTTTCCTAGAATATAACAGAGCTAGGTTGTATTGGAAGGAACTTCCATGTTCAACATTTGTCTGGATAAAAACATAAATAGGAACCTTCTGTGAGAGAAAGATAGCTAGGTGGGAAGTCATTGTGAGACTATCTCAAACTTTGTTGAAATACCTAATAGAAAGAGTCTCACAGTGTGCTTGACTAAAATAACAAACAAATAAACAAACAAAAAAAAACAAAAACAAAGACAAACAGAAGTCAACAAAGTATGGACAAGTACTAGAAAAAATGCAAAGGAGAAGAGAGATTGCTTTCCTTCTTTTTTCTTTTTCATTTTTTTCGCACATCCTATTTATCTTTATTCTTAGTACAAGTTTTTAAAATTTACATTTATTTATTTTTATATTAATTACAGTATCCCAGCTGTAGCCTCCTCCCTCATCCTCTTCCCAATCCCACCCTCCCTCTTCTCCTCCCTTGCCCCTCCCCCAGTCCACTGATAGGGGAGGTCCTCCTCCCTTTTCATCTAACCCTAGTCTATCAGGACTAGCTCATTGTCTTCCTCTGTGGCCTGGTAAGGCTGCACCCCCCTCAGGGGGAAATGATCAAAGAGCAGGCCACTAAATTCATGTCAGAGACAGCCCCTGCTCCCATTATTAGAGAAGCCATTTGGAGCTTCTCTGAGCTGCCACTGGCTATACATCTCTGCATGGGTTCTAGGTCATCTCCATGAATGGTCCTTCATTGGAGTATCAGTTTCAGGAAAGATCCCTGGGCCCAGATTTTTGGTTCTGTGGCTCTTCCTGTGGAGCTCCTGTCCTCTCTGTCTTTCTATTTTCCACTTATTTCATAAGATCCCTGCACTCTGCCTCTTTACAGAGCTTGAAAGAAAATTCTCAACTTCATATGGAATGACAAGAAACCCAGAATTGCTTAAACAATCCTCTACAATAAAAGATCTTCTGGAGATATTTCCATCCCTGATTTAAAGCTGTACTATAGAGCAACAGTAATAAAAACTGCATGGTACTGGGAGAAATAGACTGATTGATCAATTAAATCAAATTGAAGACCCAGAAATAAACTCACACACTTATGGACACTTGATTTTTGACAAAGATGCCAAATCCATACAATGAAAAAAGATATCATCTTCAACAAATGGTGCTGGTCTAAATGATTGCCTACAGGTAGAAAAAATGCAAATAGATCCATAATTTGTCACACTGCACAAAGCTAAAGTACAAGTGGATCAAAGGCTTTAATATAAAACCAGATACACTAAACCTTTCAGAAGAAAAAGTTGGGAAGAGCCTGGAATTCATTGGCACAGGAGACAACTACCTGAACAGAACACCAACAGCACAGGCTCTAAGATCAACAATCAATAAATGGGACCTCATGAAACTGAAAGGCTTCTGTAAAGCAAAGGAGAGTGTGATCAGAAGAAAACAGTCTACAGACTGGGAAAGGATCTTCACCAACCCTATATCTGACAGAGGACTAATATCCACAATATATAAAGAACTCAAGAAGTTAAACAGCAACAAATCAAGTAATCCAATTTAAAAAATGGGGTACAGAGCTAAGCAGAGAATTCTCTGTAGAGAAATATTGAATGGCAGAGAAACACTAAGAAATGCTTGGGTTGGAGAGATGGCTCAGAGGTTAAGAACACTGTTCTTCCAAGTTTCCTGAGTTCAATTCCCAGCAACCAGATGGTGGCTCATAAATGCGTATAATGAGATCTTGTGCCCTCTCTGGTGTGCAGGCATACATTCAGGCAGAACAGTATATAATAAACAAATAAACAAACAAACAAACAAACAAATAAATAAATAAATAAATAGATCTTTAAAAAAAAAAGAAATGCTTAGCTATCAGGAAAATGCAAATCAATGTGACCCTGGGATTTCACTTTACACTTATCAGAATGGTTAAGATAAAAATACCTCAAGTGATAACACATGATGGAAAGGGTGTGGAGAAAGGGGAACCCTCCTCCAATGTAAACTTGTACAACCACTTTGGAAATCAACTGGCGCTTTCTCAAACAATTGGTAATAGTGCTACCTCAAGATACAGCTATACCACTCTTAGGCATATATACAAAAGATGCTCAAGTATACAGCAAGGACATTTGCTCAGCCATGTTTATAGTAGGTTTATTTGTAATAGCCAGAAGCTGGAAACAACCCACATGTCCCTTGGTGGAGAAATGGATACAGAAATTGAGATACACTTACAATGGGATACTACTCAGCAACTAAAAACAAGGGAATCATGAAATTTGCAGGTAAATGGTGGGAACTAGAAAAGATCATCCTGTGTGAGGTATCCCGGAAAAAGGCACACATGGTATATACTCACTTATAAATGGATATTAGACATATAATATAGGACAATCATACCAAAATCTGTACACCTGAAGAATCTAAGCAAGAAGCAGGACTCTGAATAAGATGAGCAATCCTCATTCATAAAGGAAAATGGGATGGACATCGGAAGAGGGAAAAAAAGAAGGAACAGGACAGGAGCCTACCACTGAGAGATTGCTTTCTTTATTCATTATTGGTAGTGAGACTGTTGATGAACTACAAATATAACAATGAAAAGTAAATTTTCACCATTTCCTAGGCTCAAAGATCACAAATCTTCGTAATAGTTTAAGAGATTCCATTATCATGGGTTAGTTAGATGTAAGAACTGTAAATGTATAAGAGGAAATCAAGATAAGGAAACGGAAGATGTGTTTCCTTGCCCCCAGATAGAGACCTGTCTGCCAGGCATCTGCTCTGTAAAGAATAAGGGAAGAAAATACTTTTACTTTTTAATATGTCATCCAAAGCAGTTTATTCAGCATGGCTTTGAGAAGCTAAAAGATTAGAAGCTTTTAACATAAATTTTAAAATTGGCCCTAATACTTTTGTTACTTATGGAACTTCATGAGGAGGCAGTACATTTCTTTTGTTACCTCAAAGACCATTCAGTAACTGAAACTTAGAACTTGAAATTTTCTATGATAGAAATATTCACAACACAGAAATCACCAAAGTCTATAATTCAGTGTCTGCTTTATTGTTTTGTGTATGTCTAGACCTGAGGAAATGATACAGAAAAAAGCAAGAAAAGGATCAACTTGAAAATGTATTGACTCTGTAGCTATATAATTTTAAACACTGCAAAATTTGAGCAGCATTCTGGCATTTGAAAAACACATTCTGATTAAGCAATGAAATTCATCAGTTTCTAACACAGACATGAAGTTAGTCCTGTGAAAAACAATCATACAGAGAGGGCTAGGAAGGAAGCACAGTCATTAGAGCCACTTGTGCAGGCATGACAGCCTGAGAGAGATTCCCCAGCACTCACAGATAATTCTAAATATGGTGGTGTACCTCGTGAACTGTGCAGATGGAGACAGGAGAGTTCAAGGGCCTGTTGGCCGGCCAGCTTAGCCTAACCAGTGAGCGTGGAGTCCCAAAACATACCTCAAGGGAAGGTGGGGAGTTCCTGAGAAACAACATCCCTGGCTGGTTTGTGTTTTCCACACACAGTCGCATGTGTGTGTATATGCTCACACATGGACATTCATACACATACACTAAGATAGTATTTATGAAAGCATTACTCTTTGAGAGTCAGTGTTAACTTCCTTTCCATTATGAATTGTTCTTATATATTTCTTGATTCAAAGCACATAAACATACTAGGCAAGTACTATAATCTTGCAACAAATTTTAAGAAAAAGAAAAAAAGATAAAAAGCTTAATTTTAGTTTTCTTTGAAAAGTCTATTTCTCCTTTAATCTCAAAAACAATAATAGATTAAAAGGAGTGGGGAAGACAACTGGAAAACTAATGCATACAGCACAGACTCTATTCCAGCTGTACAACTTCTATCCTGATGTTTCCAACATTCTTACAATATTCCTGCACTGGAATTCATACTACTCCTGAAGTCGTAATAACATTTGATAGTGCCATGGGCATTTGTCTGTTTGTACACTTACATTTTATTGCTATTATGAACCTGTCTAATTATAAATGAGAAAAAGTGCTTTAAAATGAATGGATTAATTAGTAAATCAATTGGTAAAGTGCTCTGGCAGCAGTCAATAATTCAATAAACCAAGAAGTTAGTTACTATTAAGAATATAGTCAATGTCACCTTCAAAGCCATTCTTCTTTCCTACAATATTACTAGATCTCCCCGTTAAAGGTCCATATTGATAAAAACATAAAGACATATGTAAAGATATACCCAATCTATTTTAGTTATGGTCAATGAAGATGCTTGTGGTCAGATAGTGTGGCCCTGGTTCTTATTCTTTCCCTGGGCTCTAATTCTCACAATTAACCATCAATGTTTTTTTTTTCCCAATCTAAACCTTGTTGCAATTCCAGCAAGATGGATCAAGAGTATAACCTTAGTATCAAAGAAGCTTATGCAAAAGGATGGCACCAATTGAAAGCCAGTCTACCTAACACAGTGAGATCGAAACAAGAGGCCAAGCATAACTAAAACAAACAGAAAATAAGATTTCTACTCCACAATCAACTGTGTACATTCAAGCTCTCCTCCATCTCTCTTTCTCCGTCTTCACCTTCCCCTCTGTGTATATTAATAAAAACCTCATTTTATACAGTGGGGCTAATTCTCACCTTGACTCACACTCCACCTTTTCTTTTTTTCCTTATAAGAATGGTTTTCTCTGTTCAGAAAAATAAGGTCTCTCAGTAAAAGTAAAAAGAGGGAAAGTTTACATAGGCAGATTCAACCCATTGATAGGACGAGGAAATAACTTCCAAAAGCAGACTGAAAGTGGACACAAAAAATAGATACATCATTACAAAATTTTACACAGACAATTTTTATACATCAGCCCTACAAAGAGGTAGGAGCCACACAAGGCATACTTTTTACATACTATTGTGCAATGAGCAGAATGGAAGAGCATCACACCAGGCCAAGGGGTTAAGAAAAAGGATCAATTACATGTTCCTCTGACTTTATCTTCCTCAAGACCTTAAAGCTATGTCTTGGTATTAGATTCAGACAATTGTTTAAATTAGCATTATAAATGAGAGAGAGCTACCAATGGAGTGTGGCAAAGAAAGTAGTATCTATGGTGCAAATAAGTCACAGACCAACCAAACACACAAACAAAAACAACACACAGTCAAAAACAAGCCAAATGAAAAGCAAAATACCACATCTAGATAATTCACTGTTGGCTCTTGACTTTTACTAGCATAAGCTCTGGTGGGTACCTCCTTGTTGTTGACTACTAGGATGTAAAAATATGAGGTACCTTCTTCCAGCCCTTGCTACCACAACAATCATGTACACTTACCCAAGGCAGGCAGAGGGATAGACAGACACACACACACACACACCACCACCACCACCACCACACTCATACACACTTTAAAAATCATTATAAAAGAGCTTTGTGAGGTCTCCTTGCCCCAAGAATTTCATTTTTCTACACTGTTATTTATTCATTTGGTAGTATAAATATCTTTATTTTTTTAATTTAATTTAATTTTTTATTATTAGTTACATTTTATTAACTCTGTACCCCAGTTGTATCCCGCTCCCTCATTCCCTCCCAGCCCCTCCCTTCCTCTCTCATCTCCTCTGTGTCCCTTTCCAAGTCCACTGATAGGGGAGAACCTCCTCCCCTTTCATCTGACACTGTCTTATCAGGTATCTATAGGACTGGCTGCAAAGTCCTCCTCTGTGGCCTAGCAAGGCTGCTTCTCCCTGCATGGGGTTGGGGGAGGTCAAAGAGCCTGCCATCGAGTTCATGTCAGAAACAGTCCTTGTTCCCCTTATTAGGGTACCCACTTGGATACTGAGCTACCAAGAGCTACCAACTGAGCAGGGGCTCTCGGTTGTCTTTCTTTTTCATTTTTACATTATTCCTTTTTTAAGTTATTTAATTTAGTCACTTTACATGCTACCCATAGCCCCCTCTCTTCTCTCTTCCACATCCCACCCTCCCTCTCTCTTCCTACCATTCTTCCTCCCCAACACCTCAGTTCATCAAGGTACATGAGGATTGAGCATGCCCTATTCCCTTGAGGCCTGGGGAGGTAGCCCTACCATTATGGAGTGATCAGAAAGCAGGCAACAGAGTCCATGTCAGAGTCAGCCCTGGCTCCTCTGTGTAGAGGACCGAGGCCCTGTCTCTGCATGCATGGACCTTGGTTGGTGATTCACTCTCCACAAGACCTTCTGGGCCCTGGTTAGTTGGCTTTGTTTGTCTTCTTGTGGAGCTTCTGCCACCTCCAGGCTCTTCTATCCTTTTCCATTTCCCCGTAGACTTCCTAGACTTCACCCAATGTGTGACTGTGAGTCTCAGCATGTTTCAATTTGCTGCTTGGTGGACCCTCTCAGCAGACAGTTATGCTAGGCTACTGTGTGTGACCATAGCAGAATATTGTTAATAGTGTCAGAGTTGGCTCTCTCCCATAGGGTATGTCTCAGGTTGGGGCAGGTTGGGACATTGCCTCATTCTCTGCTCTATCTTTATTCCTGAATATATTCTAGTCAAGGTAAATTTTATATCAAAGATATGTGGATGAGATGGTTTTCCCATCCCTTCCCTAGTTTTCTTGTCTAGTTAGAGAGTGTTCTCTTTAGTCTCCATGCCCCTGTCCACAGCTTCACTTCTCTTTGTAGGTCTTCTGTCTTCTCTGCTCTACACCCCGCAGATCTGGTCTCCCCCTTTGTTTCTCTGTGTGCTCCCTCCTACCTGATTCCCTCTCTTCACCCACTTCCATTGCTTCTTCTATTTCCCCTTCTGACTGAGACTGAAGCATCTGCCCTTGGATCCTCCTTGTTACTTCTCTTGTTTGGGTCTGTGAATTGTAGCATGTTTAGCCTGTACTCTATGGCTAAAATCTCCTTGTGAGTACATACTATGTGTGTTTTTCTGGATCCTGATTACTTCATTCAGGTAATCTGTATTTTCTACTTCCATCCATTTGCCCTAATGGTCAGTTTTCTAAGCTATAAAGTGCTGGTTTGCTCTGTAGTATTATTCCAAGAGTACTTCACAGTGTAGTTTCAAAGTAGCTTCTCTGCTTGTGGCTACCATGTTTTGATATTGTGCATACAGTTTCTGTGTCTGAGGTACACTTTGATTGGAGACCTCCTTAGAGAAGGTTATCTTTGATACTCTGAGGTGATATATTTGAAGAGCAAAATATAAGTGTGTGTCTCTCTGCATACTCTTCTATTCTTATCTGCAATGTGTTTTCTTAGAACCTACTATAGGGACATAGGCTGAGATACCTCAGAGCTGATGTGTTTTCAACAGATATGGCATTGTTATATGCTATTGCCAAGCAGTAGTAGGAATTCTGAACTCCTGCCTATGTCCACTTGAGTGCAATGTCATAAACATTGATGTGCTTCTTATGTTGAAATGCCTGAAAATATTTGAATGAGATTGGATTATGCAAAGGGTAGGATGTGATTTCCCTCACTCCTTCTGAGAATTTAACTCAGCATGAAAGCATCCATGCAACAAGATCAAGATGCGGGGCTCAAACTCCAAAAGATGTCTAAAAGAATAAAATAAAACATAATAAAAGTAATCGTATGAAAGTAATCAAATGAAAGATAGAAATATAGTGAAAACAACCACAACAAGGAATAATAAAAAAATGGGATGAAATTATAGTAAAAGTGCAAAATTAAAAAAGTAACAAAATTAGTAATAAAATAAAAGGGAGAAAAATGAGTTAAATATTTTAAAAAGGAAAATGAGAACCAAAATGTAAAAAAAAAAAAAATCTGATTAAAGGTTAAAAAATATAGGATAAAAACAGTAAGGAAATATAACTAGAAAGAAAAGAAAAATCAATTTTTAAAACATCTGCCAAGAAATGGTAGTTGGGTTGGAGTTACTTTTTTTCTTGTTTTCTAACACTGGACTCCCAGTGGCCCTTGGGTTCCAGTTATTCCCTATTTTAATTCTTAGCTTCCACCACATATTGAAATACATAGACTGAGCCCTGGCTTGCATTTCCTACCAGGTCAGTTAGTGTGACAGTTTGTCCAGTATGTTACAGTCATTTCAGAGAGGTCTGCACACCAGGATGTGCAGCTCGCTCTAGTAAGTTTTGGTGGTATGTGAACTAAAAATACGATATAATACGTGTTCCTATATTCTCTGTGCACATAGGAATACGGCAAAAGTTGGTGAGTCAGAAACCCACTGATTGCTGGAAGTACACAAATAATCAGATAGACAATCCCTACAGAGTTCTCAGTCCTTGACAGATATGATAAACACCCTGTTCCTATTGTATTTCCAAATGCTTAAGAGAGTGCAACAAGCTAAGGGCTCCTTACTTGATCTTTATGCCAGATTGGGTATGGTAGTTCCAACTTTGTGATCCCAGAACCTTGGTTTCTATGCTTTCAAACTTACCCTTTGTGCAAATCCCATGTACTACATCTTACTAGCTCTACACAACAGGTCCACTGATGACCGTGTCATGTATATCCCATTGTCTCTGCTTCTTAGACATCTAGTGAAGTTAGAGACAGACTTTTACCTCCATAACAATGTTTCACTGTCATTTCTCACCAAGTCAGTGCAGTAAGAGAAATGCAAGAATTAAAAAAAAAAAACCCTCATATATTTGATCCTAAGAGTAATCATGTGATTATAGTGTGATGTTTAATTTCAATTATCAACTCAGCACAAGCAAGAGTCACCTAGGAATAAAGTGTTCCTTAAGGATTGTCTATGTTGTATTGGACTGTGAGTCTGTCTTTGAGGGATTGTCTTAATTCACTTCGTTAATATGAAAAGCATCATCCTATGATGTCTGGCACCATTGCCTAAGCAGGGAATCCTGAGTCAACTAAGAAGAGAGAAACAGAGCTGAGCACAAGTAAAGAGGCAAGTGAACATTGAATACTTTGTTTCTCTCTATGCTGGACTATGGATATGATGTGTTCTGCTTCAAGTTTCAGCCTTGACTTCACTCAATGATAGACTGTATAGACTGTAGGCAGAATAAATCCTTTCTTCCTCAAGGTTATTTTTTTGTTAGAATATTTTCTCACAGCAAGCAGAAATGTAGATAAGACAGGTAGCATCACTAACCACATGGTTGTGATCTTTTTACTCTGTCAGGATAGAAATTGTGAGCAAGCAAGAAGCCCTTGCATGTCTAGTACCTCTTCTTTTTCTCTTAGCATTTCCCAGCCCTGAACAGCTGCAGTAGTGACAGGTGGCACCTTGTAGAGTTAAAATTGTCTTATAAGCCTTGGGTATTGGTACCTTTATTCCTTAGTGTATTACAGCTATATTCTGTCTCAAATGTAAGTACAAGTGTTGTCATTCTTGTGTAGGCCTCGGAAGTTTGGAGTCCTCGGCATTTGGCAGTGGTTGGCTTTGTAGCTTCTTGGTAGTCCTAGGTATCAGGGTTTTTCTACTCTTGGCCTTAGCTAATGACACAGCTCCTGATCCTGGGGTGTCTGCAGTGGTTTGAATGTGAAATGCATGCCATAGGCCCTTGTGTTTGAATACTTGGTCCATAATATGTGATACTCATTGGGCAGATTGTGGAAACTGTAGGAGGGGAAGTTCTTGAGGTCTCATAGTGTGACCCCACACTTCCTATTCTTTCTCTTGTTTGTGATGCAATGAAACCAACTGCCCTTCTGTTCCCAACTCTTTGCCTTTTCCAGCACAGTAGACTGAATTCTCTAAAGTAAAACAAAATCAACTCTCTCTCCCTTAAGTTTAATCTTGTAGGTTGTTCATGGAAACAGGAAAAGTAGCAAAGCCAATATCTTAGGCCTTTTTGTCTAATGACATTTCTTGAACCTTTCCAGGCATTTAAATGTGGGATTTCTATTATCTGGATCTTCACATCCTTATATCATTTATATCATCTACTGTCTAGTTTATGTCAACTTGACACAAAGAAGAGACATTTGGGAAGACAGACACTCAAATATAAATGCTTTTATCAGATGGGCTTATGGACAAACCTGTAGTACATTTTCTTACTTATTGATTTATGTATGAATGCCTAGACTCTAGGTTGTAGAGCACTGTAAATAGCACAACCTCTGGACAGGTGGTCTTGGAGTGTATAAGAAAGTAGGTAGAACAAGCCATGGAGAGCAAGCCAGTAAGCACCACACATCCATGGTTTGTGTATAAATTAATAACATCCATATTCCTCAGGTTTCTGCCCTGAATTTTGTGGATGGTGAATTATATGCTGTAAGATGAACTAAATCCTTTCCTTTCCAACCTGCCTTTGGTAGAGGGATTTAACCCAACAGTAGAAACACCAACACTTCTTCTTCCACAGCTCTCTTGTTTTTGCCCATCTACTCTTTTGAGATATTCAGCTGACTCTTATTGCTATTGCCACTGTGAAGGCACATATCACCACTTTTTTTTTAATTTTTTATTTTTTATTTTTATTAATTACAGTTTATTCATTTTGTTTCTCCCCTATACCTCCCTCCATCCTTTCCCCAATCCCACCCTCCCTCTACCCTATCCGTATCCCTCTCCCAGTCCACTGAAAATGGAGGTCCTCCCCACTTCCCTTGGATCCTAGTTTATCAGTTCTCATCAGTAGTGGCTGCATAGTCTTCTTCTGTTGCCTGGTAAGGCTGCTCCGACCTCGGGGGGAGGTGAGCAAAGAGCAGGCCAATCAGTTCATGTCAGAGACGGTCCCTGTCCCCATTACTATGGAGGCCACTTGGATACTGAACTGCCATAGGCTACCTTTGTGCAGGGGTTCCAGGCCATCTCCATGAGTGGTCCTCGGCTGGAATATCAGTTTCAGAAAAGACCCCTGTGCCCAGACTTTTAGGATCTGTTGCTGTCCTTGTGGAACTCCTGTTCTCTCCAGGTCTTACTATCTCCCCTATCTTTCATAAGATTCTCTACATTCTGCCTAAAGTTTGGCTATGAGTCTCAGCATCTGCCTAGGTACCCTGCAGGATAGATCCTTTCAGAGGCCCTCTGTGGTAAACTCCTGTCCAGTTTCCTGTTTTCTCCCTCCTCCAATGTCCATCCTCTTTGCCTTTCTGAATGGAGATTGAGCATCTTAGCCAGAGTACTCCTCCCTGATTAGCTTCCTTAGGTGTACAGATTTTAGTATGTTTATCCTATATGTCTAGTATCCATTTATGAGTGAGTATGTACCCTGTGTGTCTTTCTGCACCACCACCACCACACACACAGGAAAGTTTTCAGTAACACCACCTTTTGCTGTTGTTGTTGATACTGTCAATCTCTGATCTTGTGACCCTGTCTCTTATGCAGCTGTCAATGCACCTGGTCACTCTTCTGTCTGCCTTTCTCTGTTCATATTTTTGCTATTATGCTGACTGTATCACTGATGTCTTTACTCAGCCAATACCACTAAATGCTGGCAGAAAAACAACACTCTAGAAAATCCTGTTGAGGCAGGCAAGGCAGTACAGGGAGCTGCCTAGCAAAACATCAACAGATAAGCTGAACATCCTCCCTAAATAGCCAGAGAAGGGATGTTTGTATAAATTACAAAAAAAAAAAAAAATTCTCATTTGAGTGAAGTTTTACCTAAAAACTAACCAGATGTTTCTGCCCTGACAGTAAGAGAAGTCCCTGCATTTGCTTAGCATAAACAAGTATAATACATAAGAAAGTTAGGGTTCAAGGCTTATATCTCAGTGGAGTACCAGCCTAAAGTGCCAAAGACCATGTGTTTGGTTCCCCTAGAACCTCCTAACACAGGGTGTTGGAATGAAGGACTGTCATTTCACAAGAACGATAAGCCTTTGAATTCAGTTCAGCCTAAGTCAGACCATGGCTCTCCTGGACCTAATGAAATCCTGTCTGACCCAGACAGGCACAGTAGGAGAGTCAGGTCTTTGCCTTTTTGTCCAGACTGATGAGATGCTTCAGTTCATGAAGGTACTTGCCACAACTCTGATAACACCCAGAACTGAGGTGCTGAACACTAGAGTTTGAACCCAGAAATCACATAATAAAAGAAGAAAAACACCACAAACTGTTAAACCTCCACATACATGGAGTACCATTTGCGTGTCCCTCCCCACATTAAAGGAATGTTTAAAATAAACAAAAATTAAAATAATCAGACTAAGGAAACATTAAAATCTAGATGTGGCAAATGTAGAAGCAATCATTCCTACTGTTGGAATGTTCACATACCAACAGACAGTGAGCACAGCGGAGGTGAGCTGGACAGGGGACCCAAACTCAGTTGTCTCCCATCCCCAGAATACCTGTGGGGCACCAGAGCAGAATTTGACTTGGATATCTTTTCATCTGCTCCCCATCTGCCTGGTTGACCTGAGTCATAGATAGTGAGTCCAACAGCAAATCCAGTGGAGGTCAAGTGGATGTGGCCTCAAACCACATTGTCCCCCATCCCAAGGAGGCTTGCCGGGGCACTGGAGCAGTGTTCAGCTAGGAGATATTTCTGCCTGTTCCCCATTTGCCTATTACACCTGGGACACAGTGAACCCATAGGAGGAGCCACCAGACTGGCGAACATCAGAGACAACCAGATGGCTATGGGCCAGCGTAAGAACACACACAACAAAACTCAGAACCATATGACATCACCATATACCATTGGTCCTACCACAGCAAGCCCTGGAGATACTGTCACACCTGCAGCACAAGAAGAAAGATTTTAAATCTGAGCCTATGAAAATGATAGGTGCATTAAAGAAAGAAAAATAATGCTCCTAAAGTAGCACAGGAAAATGCAATCAAACAGATGAAAGAATTAAAGAAATTTAAGAAATATAGGAAATTACAATCAAATAGGATAAGGATATGAATAAGACTGTTCAAGGCTTAAACATGGAACTAGAAGCAATAAGAAAAACAAAATCTGAAATCCTGGAGATGAAAAGCTAGAGAAGATGACAGGAATTATATACACGAGCATCACAAATAGAATACAAGAAATGGAAGAAAAAGTCTCAGGGGTAGAAGATATAATTGAAGAAACCAGTCAAAGAAAGTGTTAAATCTAAAAAGCTCCTGACACAAAACATCCAAAAAAATTAGGAAAATATGAAAAGAGCAAACCAAAGAATAATAGGAATAAAAGAAGACTCCCAGCCCCAAGACCCAGAAAATATTTTCAATAAAATTATAGAAGAAAACTTCCACAACCTAAAGAGAGACATGTAAAAATGCAAAAAGCTTACAGAACACTAGATTGGACCAGAAACACAAATCACTCTACCATATAATAATCAAAACACTAAGTATATAGTACAAATAGAGAATATTAAAATCTGCAAGGGAAAAAATGCCAAGTCATGTATAAAGACAAACCTATCAGAATTATACCTGACCTCTCATCAGAAAGTCTAAGAGCCAGAAGGGCCTGGACATATGTTTATAGCCTCTAAGAGATCACAGATGCCAGCCCCTACTACTATATCCAGCAAAACTTTTAATTAGCATAGAGGGAGAATAAAAGATTTTCTATGTCAAAACAAATTTAAACAGTACATACCCATAAATCCATCCCTATAGAAGATATTAGAAGGCAACTACATCCAGGAAAACACAGGTAATAAATAATCCCACATTAGCAAAACCAAACAAAAGGAATCACACAGGCATACCCTCTACACCTACCAAAATCAAAATAACAGAAAGTAACAACCACTGGTCATTGATATCTTTCAACATCAATGGCATGAACTCTCCAATAAAAAGGCACAGGTAACAAAATGGAGATGAAAACAGGACTCATCATTCTGCTGGATACAAAACATACACTTCAGCAATAAAGATACTTTATTGAGCAATACTTTACATCAGAGTATAGGGCTAGAAAAGGTTTTCTAAGCAAACAGGCCCAAGAAACAAGCTGGAGTAGCCATTCCAATATCTAATAAAATAGAATTTCAAACAAAATTAATCAAAAGAGATGGAGGACAGGTCATACTCATCAAAGGAAAAAACTACCAGGACGACTTCTCAATTCTGAACATCTATGTCACAATTGCAGGGCACCCACATCCATAAAAGAAACATTACTAATGCTTAATTACACATCAAACCCCACACATTAATAGTGGAAGATTACAACACTCCACTCTCTCCAATGGACACATCATCAAGACAGAAACTAAACGGGGAAATGAAACTTACAGAAGTCATGAATCAAATGGACCTAACACATTTCTACAGAACATTTCACCCAAACACAACAGAATATACCTTCTTTACAGCACATCATGGAACCTTCTTTAATATTAAACATATACTTGGTCATAAAGGAAGCCTCAATAAATGCAAGAAGATTGAAATAACCCTATGCCTCTTATCAGGCCACCATGGATTAAAGCTGGAACTCAACAACAGAAAAAAATAGAAAGCCTACAAACTCATGGAAACTTCCTACCCAACGACCACTATATCAAAGAAAAAAACAAAGAAATTAAAGATTTTCTAATATTGAAAGTGAAGGCACAACGTACTCAAACTTATGGCACAGAATGAAAGCACTGCTAAGAAAAAAATTCATAGCACTAAGTGCCTTCATAAAGAAATTGGAGAGATTCCATACTAGTAACTTAAAAGCCCACCTGAAAGCTCTAAATCAGAAGAAGCAGACACACCAAAGATGAGCAGATGACAGGAAACAACCAAACTCAGTGCTGAAATCAATAAATTTGTACCAAAAACCACCCTACAAAGAATCAATGAAACCAAGAGCTGGTTCTTTGAGAAAAGCAACAAGATTGAGTAACCCTTATCCAAACAAATTAAAACACAGAGGAAGAGTATCCAAATAAGCAAAATTAGAAACAAAAAGGGGAAGATAACAACAGATAATGAAGAAATTTAAAAAAATCATTTGGTCTTACTTCAAAAGCCTATATTACACAAAATTGGAAAGTCTAAAGAAAATGGCTGATTTTATTGATAGATTTCACCTACCAAAGCTAAAACAAGATCAGGTAAACAGTTTAAACAGACTTATAATGCCTAAGGAAGTAGACGCAGTCATCAAAATTCTCCCAACCAAAAAAACAAAACAAAACAAAACAAAATTCACATGTTTAGGGCAGAATTCTGCCAAACATTCAAAGGAGAGCTAATAACAATAGTTCTCAAACCATTCCACAAAATAGAAACTGAAGGAATGTTGCCAAACTCATTCTATGAAGCCACAGTTACCCTGATATGTAAACCATGCAAAAACTAAACAAAGAAAGAGAATTAGACCAATTTCACTCATGAACATTGATGCAAAAATACTCAATAAAATACTCACAAACCAAATCCAAGAATATATAGAATACGTCATTCACGGTGATCAAGTAGGCTTCATCCCAAGGATACAGTAATGATTCAGTATTTGAAATGCCATCAATGTAAAGAAACTACCGTAGAAACAAACTCACATGATCATCTCATTAGATGTAGAAAAAGCCTTTCAAAAAATGCAACTCCCCTTTCTGATGAAAGGCTTGAAGAAATCAGGGATAAAATGTTCATACCTAAATTTAATAAAGGCTATAAACAGTGAGCAGATTGCCAACTTCAAATTAAGTGGAGAGAAAGTCAAAGCGATTCTACTAAAATCAGAGAAAAGCGAACGGTGCCCACTCTTTCCATACCTCTTCAATATAGTACTTGAAGTTCTATATTAGAGCAATAAGACACATCAGAGAGATCAAGTGGATATAATTTTGTAAGGAAGAAGTAAAAGTATCACTGTTTGCAGATGATATGATAGTGTATGTAAGTGACCCCAAAATTCCAGCAGAGAACTTCTATAGTTGATAAGCACTTTCAGCAAAGTGGCTGGATATAAGATTAATTAGAAAACAATCAGTAGCCCTCCTTACGCAAAAGACAAATAGGCTGAGATAGAAATGCTCAGATGTGGCCCGTGGTAGCTCAGTAACCAAGTAGTTTTCCAAAGTAAGGGGAACACGGACTATTTCTAACAGGATCTCAAGGGCAGGCTGTTTGACACCCCCCCCCCCAGGGGAGGAGCAGTCTGTTAGGCCACAGAGGAGGACTTTGCAGCCAGCCCTGAAGATACCTGATAAAACAGGGTCAAATGAAAGGGGAGGAGGTCCTCCCCTATCAGTGGACTTGGAAAGGGGCAGGGAGGAGACCAGGGAGGGAGTGTGGGGTTGGGGAGGGAATGAGGGAGGGGGATACAGCTGGGACACAGAGTTAACAAAATGTAACTAAAAAGAAAAATAAAATAAAAAAAAAAGAAATTAGGGAAACTACACCCTTTACAATAGCCACAAATAATATAAAGTACTTGCTGTAAGTCTAACCAAGCAATTGAAAGACCTATATGACAAGGTCTCTGAAGAAAAAAAAAAAAATTGAAGAAGATATCAGAAGATGAAAAGATGTCTCACACATGTGGTTCGGTAGGATTAACATAGTAAAAATGGCCATCTTACCAAAAGCAATCTACAGATTCAATGCAGTCCCCATCAAAATACAAGCACAGTTCTTCATAGACCTTGAAAGAATAAATCTAAACTTCATAAGGAAAAACAAACAAACAAGCAAACAAAATTAAACAGAGTAACTAAAACAGTTCTCTACAATTAAAAAAAAAAAAACAAAAAACAAAAAACAAAAAAAAAACCAAAAAAAAAAAACATCTGGAGGTATCTTCAACCCTGACTTCAAGCTATCCTATAGAGCAATGGTAATAAAAACGGCATGGTACTAGCATAGAAATAGACTGGTTGATCAATGAAATAAAATTGAAGACCCAAAAATAAACCCACATCACTGTGGTCACTTGATTTTTGAGAAAGAAGCCAAAAGCATACAATGGAAAAAAGACAGCATCTTCAACAAATGGTGCTGATCTAACTGGTAGAAAAATGCAATTACATCAATATATACCTCCCTGCACAAAAGTCAAATCCAAGTGGATCAAAGACCTCAATATAACACCAGATATATTAAATCTGTAGAAAAGAAAGTAAGGAAGAACCTTGAACTCATTGGCATAAGAGACAACTTCCTGAACAGATCACCAACAGCTTAGACTCTAAGATTAACATAATAAAAAAAATAGGACCTCTTGAAACTGAAAAGCTTATTTAAGGCAAAGAACACAGTCAATAGAATGAAAAGACAGTCTATAGGTAGGGTAAAGATCTTCACCAATCCTATATCTGACCAAGGGCTAACATCAAAAATATATAATGAACTCAAGAAGTCAAACACAATTAAACACAATAACTCAATTGAAAAATGGGGCACAGAACTAAACATAGAATTTTCAACAGAAGAATCTCAAATGGACAAGAAGCACTTAAAGAAATGCTCAACTTACTTAGAAATTAGGATAACAAAAATTAAAAAAATTAAATAGCTCACCCTGTTATGAATGGCCAATATCAAAATCTCAAGAGAGGGTATGGAGAAAGGAGAATACTCCTCCATTGCTGGTGGTAATATAAATGTATAAAACCACTTTGGAAATCAACCTGGTGCTTTCTCAGAACATTAGGAATAGCCTTACCTCAAGGCCCAGCTATACCTCTTCTGGATACATATCCAAAAGATGCTCAATCCTACAACAAGGACACTTGCTCAGCTATGTTCATTGCAATTTATTCACAATAGCCAGAATCTGGAAACAACCTAGATGTCTCTCAAACAAAGGATAGATAAAGGAACTGTGGCACATTGACACAATGCAATACTACTTAGCTATTAAAAACAAAGAAATCATGAAATTTGTAGGCAAATGGATAGAACTAGAAAAGGTCATCCTAAGTGAGGTAACTCAGACCCAGAAAGGCACACATAGTATGTACTCACTTATAAGGGGATTTTAGCCATATAGTACAGGATAAACATACTATGAGGCACAGCCCCAAAGAAGATAAGTAACATGGAGAATTTATGGGAGGAAAAGCATATAAAATAAACAGAAGTAGTGACTGGAAAGAGGGAACAAGGTAGGAGATGTGGAACAGAGAGTTAATAGGGAGGACATCAGACCTTGAGAGAGTGAGGGTGAGAGGACAGGAAAAAAAAGAAACTGAGGGTGGGGACATCTCTGTGACAAGCTGGAGACTTAAGTCAGGGTAGGTTCCTGGAAGTATATGAGGAAGATTCAAGCACAGACTCCTGGTAGCAGTGTCCATAGAGACTGAAGAAGATACCCTCTGACTAGACTAATCTTCTATTAGAGGGAGGGAAACACCAATCCACCCACAAAAACATCGACCCAAAACTTACCCTGCCTTCAAAATGTGCAGGAGTAAAGATAGAGTAGAGAGAGATTGAGGGAACGTCCTACCAATACCTGGCCCAACCAAAGACCCACCCTATCTGAGAGTGGCAACCCTGACACTCTGAACTACACCCTGCTAAGCTGCCAGACAGCAGCCTGTCAGAGCCATCCTCTGAGAGGCTCTATCCAGCAGCACCTCAAAGAAGATTCTGAGACTCACAGACAAACATTGGGCAATACTTAGGGAGTCTTGTGGAAAACTGGAAAGAGCAAGAAAAGAACCTGGAGGTGACAGGAGCTCCACAAGAGGACCAACATAGCCAACTAACCAAAGCCCAGAGGGGCTTGCTGAGACTGAAACATCAATCAAGGACTATGCAGGAACTGAACTTACGCCCTTACAAAGGTGTAGTAGATGGTTCGCTTAGCTTCATGTGGGCCCTCTGCTAAAAGAAATGGAGACAGCATTGGACAAGGGCTCATGTTCCAGCTTTTTGAGCACTTCTCCCTAAGTAGTACTGTCTTGTCAGGCCACAAGGGAAGAGGACATGCTCATTCCTAGCAAAACTTGATGAGCTGGGGTGGATGGGAGAGGGACTTCCCTATTCTGAGGAAAAGGGAGGGGCCAGGTGGAGGAACTGTGAGACTAGGAGGGAAGATTGAAGGGTGCTACAACAAGGATGTCAATTAAATAACAGTGAAAAAATGAGAATGTTCACACCAAAAACTGCAATCATTACTACCAGGGTTGTTCTCTGTGCAGAAACAACATGAAGTGCGGAACATAGTAAGCTATATTACGTGTGCAGGCTCGTTTCATGTCTACCTGACACAGGCTAAAGTCTTTTCAGAGGATAGAAATACAAGGGAGGGGGCTACAGCTGGGGTACAAAGTGAATAAATTGTAATAAATAAACAAATTTTGAAAAATTTAAAAAAATAAAAAAAAATGCTTCAACAAGATCGGGCTGCAGAACGACAGTAGGGTATGTCTTAATTAGTGATTGAGGTGGAAGAGCCAAGTCTTTCGTTGTAGATGCCGCCCCTAGGCGGTGAAACTGGGTCTATTAGAAAGCAGGCTGAGCAAGTCATGGAGTGCAAGCCAGCAAGAAGCACTTCCTGAAAGACTACGCTAGCTCCAGCCTTCAGATTTCTGCCTTGTCTGGGTTTCTGTCCAGACTTCCTTTAAGGGTAGTCTATGATGGGGAAGTGTAAGCCAAATAAAGCCTTCTCCCCAACTTTTTTAGTCATGACATTTCACCATAGCAACAGTAAACTTAACTAAGACATTGTGTTTGAAGCATTATCATGTTTTTTGCTTCCTTTATTGAAAACGGGTGTTTTTTTTTTTCTTTTTTCTTTCCACATAATCTATCTGGACACTGTCTCCCTCACCTCTACTAAGTTCCTCCTCACCTTCTCTCTCATCAAGATACATGCCTTTGTGTCTTTCAGAAAATAAACAGGCTTCGAAGGGATAATAATAAAATATAGAAGGAAAAAAGAAAAACTAACACATCAAAGTTGGACATGACAAACAAACAGAAGGGAAAGAGTCCAAGAAAAGGTACAAGAAACAGAGAGTCACCTGCTCTCACACTCTGGAATCCCTTAAAATTATTAAACTGAAATCTACAACACAGAAGACCAGGTGAAGACCTACGCAAGTCCTATGCATGCTGCCTCAGTTTCTGTGAGTAAATATGACCTTTGTTCATGTAAGCAAACGTGTTTTCATTATTTCTTGCCAAACCTATATTGATATACAGTGGAAATGTAAATTGGAGTAATTATTGTCTTACATGAAAAGCGAAATGGTATAAGACTGATAGACCACATTCTCAAGTTTAAGCTCCTGTGCCTATCCTAAGATGTTTTAGCATGTAATATGCTTCATTCAAATAAGTATATTATGGTATTGCTATAAATATAAAGTTATAAAAATAAACTTTGAAAATAAGAAAGAATAGTCCAATGCAATGTTTCAGATCAATTGGTAAATATGCACACCTGCCAAACTAAAAAGTGATAGATATAACAATTTAAAAATAAAAACTGGAATCAAAGCAGTATTCCTATTAACGATTACAGCCATATAAAAACGGTACTCAAACAATAGAAAAGGAGCTGGAAGGACTGTCAGAGCCAGAAGTGGTGGGTGACTCCAAAGACAGCAGTTACAGACACAAGAGGTTGGGTGCATGCAAGGTTGAGACAGCATGCACAAGACCTGCTCAAGCTCACGCCAGAAGGAGCTCAGCATGGGAGTGGCAGGGAAGAGCACAGCCCACAGCTAGCCAAGGAACTGTTGGCATTTAACTGTGGTTGTTTTGTGTTGGTTTGTTTTGTTTTTTGTTTTAAGAGATAGTACAAAGTTGAGTAGGTAAGGATGGAGGGAGTTGGGGGAAGGTAATTACTATAACCAAAATACATTGTATGGAATTCTTTTTTTTTAATGTTATAGGTATCGCTGTTCTTTTTTTTTTTTTTTTTTTTGGAATTCTTAAATAAAAAAATAAAATCATTCCTTAATTTTTTTTTATTCAGAAAAAATAAAGTAACCTAGAACACATTTACCTGTTGAATTTGAAACTATTTGAATAAAAGTTCTAATTTTATATATTTTTATACACTATCCAAAAGGATAGAACTCCTACCCAGAAGAGTGAAATTGTGCCCTGAACTGTAATTAATTAACTGAGATAGTATGGTAACGCCAAATCCCTGATTCAGTTACAGAAAAGTTCAGGAGTAATTTTTAAAGATTTATTTCTAATCATGGGTATGAGTGTTTTGTACGGGTATGTAGATACACCTGATTGCATTGACCCAAAGATGTCCACAGAGAGATTTAGATGTACTAAGGCTAGAGAGGAAGCCAGTTGAGAGACATGTGACATGAATGCTGAGAACTGAACTCATATCCTCTGAGAAAATATTATGTCTTCTTGCCTGTTATTCCATCTCTCCAAATCCTAGAATATTTTAAAATAAATTTGAACTAAGTATCTTTCCTGATTTGATGTACTAATATAAACTGACTCTGTAAACTTCTGTAAGTGTTTGATTGTTTAGGCTTGGTACATTATATTCTGTAACTATATTATAGCTAGAATTATAAATTTACTTAAAGCAATGTCCTGATCCTGAAGAAATAATCAGTGAATAAGATAATTTGTTTATCCAGAGGACTCTGGTTTAAGTGCAAGCCCCTATACAGTTTCTCACATCTATCTATAACTCTAATTTCATGGGCTCCAATACTTTTTTTCTGGCTTTTATGGGAACCAAAAGGGTTTGTACTGGTTTACATACACACATTCAGGTGAACACACACACACACACACACACACACACACATGTGAAAAGCCAGATACTTTATATTTAACTTTTATAAGTAAAAAGAAGCTAACAGAAACTTATATAAAAGAGATATTTTGAGGGCTATGTTGATATAAAACATAAATATACATATATTAAGTTCTTAGTGTGACTGTGATGTTGTTACTAAGATTCATGTTTGCAATGTTGAGAACAAAGGAATTAGCACTAAAATTTATTGTCTATACATTATTTCAGAAGATCCATCATGAAGTTTTGATATTGTCATCACTTTGCTGTTGTTGATTAGTTTTGATGTTCTCTAAAGGAAAATTTTACTTTGTGTTGTACATATTTATATATATATATATATATATATATATATATATACATATATATACATGTATTTTATGTGTATAGATAGATATAGGTATAGATATAGATATAGGTATCTATCTATACACATAAATACATGTATATCTGTATCTATCTGTCTATACACATAAAATACACACATTAATATTCATTTAAATATGCTTGCATTTTTAAAAGTATGCTAAGGATATTTCTTCTGACAGATTCTATAAGAGCTGATAGAGTTTGTTTCTGAATATTGTTGCAGTTAACCATCAACTTTATAATTTAAGGAAGACTTCTATGTTTTAGGTTTATTTACTTATAAAGGGCATGTGCATGCCATTGCTTGTCTGTGGGAGTCATAGAACGATTTGAAGGAGGCACTTCCTTCCCAGGATCCGATTCTAGTATCAGCCTTGCACGTTCCTTTACACTTTGAACCTTCTCATCTACCCACATTTTCTTTGCATGATTCTCACTGTTGAAACATTGCTAGGTCTGTTCATGTTCTTTAAACAAATATGTCTTGTTTCATCAGCAGCACAGCTGTAGCTTATGTTTATGATCCAAGCCCATCTTTTAATGGGCAAAATGGCCTTAGCAAACTCAGTTTTGCTAATTTCCATTTCTTACATCAATTTTTGGATGCTACTAGTCTCTAAGCATATGCTGATTTATAATGAAAAGCAAAATGTAGCAGGTGTACAAAAAAAAGTCCCAAGTGTTCCTTTTGCTCTTTACTTTTCAGTCCTTATAAACCCTCCAATATTGGCCATTCTGGGCTATTCCAATACTTACAAAATAAAATTTTTAGATTTAATGCACGATAGAAAAAACAATTTAAATTTCACAAAATTGTTTCAGTAAATTATTAATTTACTAAATTAATAGAGGTTAATTAATTTAATGTTATTAATATATATTAATATTTTATCTAATAAAGTTTGGTATTATTACAAATCAATTACAAATTGTCATGAAATATTTATCTTGAAACAAACGACTTACAAATCATAAAAAAAAATGATGGTACAGTGAGATGGCATAGTGTCAGAAACCAGATCATAGAAGGAGAGACTCAACTACAAAAACTTGTCCTCTGACTTCAGCATGTATGCTGTGGCAGGCATACATGGGCATGTGTGTGTGTGTGTGTGTGTGTGTGCAAATGCATAATAAAACAATGAACAGATCTTCAAAAAATTTAAAAGTAAACAACCTTAAACCCAACCTGGCTCTAAACTCAGTGTGCAACTACATAAAATACAAATGAAAAATGATGATCTAAAATTGGTTTTAAAGTTTTTGGTATTTTTAATTGTGTGTATTGAATTTAATTATGCGTACAGGTATGTTCACAAGTGTGCTGGTATCTGTGGAAGCCAGAAGTGTCATTTAACCAGTGCTAGATCACAGGTGGTTGTGAGCAGCGATGTAGCAGAGCTGGGAACTGAACTCAGGAAATATTCACTCTTTCCTGCTGAGTCACCTCTCCAGTTACTCAGAATTTATTTGAAAAGTGTATTTTGTTACAACTTTGGAATCTGTGTTGTACTTAATCATGGAAGAAATACATGAACATTGATGCCCTTTTAACCCTGACTCCCTGCCAGACAAAGCAGATATCATTGGGTTAATAGTGACAATATTAAAGATACAAAACAGAAAGATTTCAAGAGCAAAGCAGACAGATTATTACATTTTACAGAAGCAAAAACAGGAAACCTTCAATTTGAACACTGATCATAGCAATTCCTGTCCCTTCTGACTTTAAGGATTAAGATATTATTAAAACAGAAATGAGATTTCTGCAAGCATTGCACTAAAACATGTCTCACTAAATAAATTTGTACTGGAAATAATTGTGTTTCATATATAGGTGTGAACACGCATACTCAAGAACATACATGCTGTAAACTTGTTTCATTAGCTTCATTCAGTTTTAGATATCACAAATTGGATCTCATGAAAAGATAGCAGTAAATGTTTTGTTTCAAAAATATATTTGTATTTTTTGTGTATATGTGTACAACTTTCTCTCCTGTGTGTGTGTATGTGGGAGAGAGAGAGAGAGAGAGAGAGAGAGAGAGAGAGAGAGAGAGGACAGGTGTGCATCAGGTGTGTGTAAGTGTCCATGGAGGCCCGGAGATGTTGTGAGCTCCCCACAGGCTTGAAGTACAGTTGGCTGTGAACCGTCCAAACCGAGTAGCAAGTGCGCTCTTACCTGCTGATTCAGCTCTGCAGCACCTAAACTATTTACATGGAGTGAACAATTTCACATCTAAATTATCAATAACTAGCCATTGTTATGATGGAAAATGCTAATGAAACAATGTCACAAGAAATTTGTGGATGAAAATTTAATTCTGTGGTGTGATGTGCAAGAATTGAATAATTATTGTGTTTCATAATTATTGTGTTTCAGGGACACCCATTTTTTCTTAGTTATTTCACAACTCTGAGCTCCAGTTTTTAGAGTTACATATGGCCTACTGGTGATGAATTTAACAAACAAATTGGGAAATAATAAGTAAGTGCTGTTGCAGAATGACCATGTGTGAACCCAGAGACATCTGTGAGATGTGAAGAATTGCCAGGCACTACATGCTTCACTGAATAGTCAAAGATATTGTTTAGCTCCAGCAGCAAACCTCTCCACCCAGGAGAAACAGAGCGGACTTCACTAGCTGGTGTACTTCCGGAAATGCAACGGGACAGCGATAGAATCATAAATTCAAGGCCAGTCTGGATAAAGTCGGCAGGTACTGCCTCAAAACTGAGAACTGGGTGCATGGGGGCGAGAACCCTTGTTGCATATCACAGTTGCATGTCACTGAATTTGCACCCTCACACCAATGCAAAAACCAAGAAAGATGAGAAGAGCCCAAAATCCAAAGAACGGGAGGCAAGAGGGTCAGGAAGGCTTAATGGCAAGATCTGTAGAGCTCAATGGCCTTTATCATCACAGAAAAACACTAAGTTTCTGATTTACAGAGAGACCCTGCTTTAAGGGAATAAGGCAGAGACTGGTAAGGCACAACACACAAAGTTTTTCTCTTGACTCTGCACCTACCTGCATGCACATGAAAACATGTGTGGGTGTGCTCATCGGTGTGCATGTGGACACACAGAAACACAAAAATAAAAATAAGCGTAAAAGTCCAAAAACTATTAGAAAATTTCTTAATCTTTATACCTCAGTTTGGCAATGGGATCTGAATCTTGACTCAGAAGACTGATGGTTTGGGAAACTTTCCTTTAAAAAAATATTTTTATATTAATTACAGTTTATTCACTTTGTATCCCAGCTGTAGTCTCCTCCCTCATTCCCTCCCACTTCCATCCTTCCTTCTTCAACTCCTCCCATGCTCCTCCCCAAGAACACTGATAGGAGAGGTCCTCCTACCCTTTCCTTTGAAGCTACCCTATCAGGTCTCATCAGGATTGGCTGCAATGTCCTCCTCTGTGGCCTGGCAAGGCTGCTATCATCTCGGGGGGGGGGGGAGATGGTCAAAGAACCCGCCAATGAGTTCATGTCAGAGACAGTCCCTGCTCCCCTTATTAGGGCACCCACTTGGAGACTGAGCTGCCATGGGCTTCATCTGTGCAGGGGTTCTAGGTTATCTCCATGCATGGTCCTTGGTTGGAGTATCAGTCTCAGAAAAGACCCCTGGGCCCAGATTTTTGGTTCTGTTGCTCTCCTTGTGGAACTCCTTTCCCCTCTAGGTCTTACGTCCTCCCCATTCTTTCATAGATTCCCTGCATACTGCCCAAAATTTGCTTATGAATCTCAGCATCTGCTTTGATACACTGCTGATTAGAGTCTTTCAGAGTCCCTCTGTGGTAGGCTCCTGTCCCCTTTCCTGTTTTCTCCTTCTTCCAGTGTCCATTCTGTTTGTCTTCTGAGTGAGGATTGATCATCTTACATTTCTTATATATCCCAGTGTAGATACTTGGAGACAGAAGATGTCTTGTAACTGCTCACAGGTGCATCAGAGCTCTGTTGAATTTCAGATAGCTACAGGCAGCACAGAAAAGAAGAGTCCAGAACCATGATATGGTTTAATGGTTAAAGGTAATTGCTGCCAAGCCTGATGACCAAAGTACAGTCTCCAGACATAAACGGTGGAGTAAAAGAACTGAGTTTTGGAAATTGTCCTTTGATCTACATTTTCACACTGTTGTGTGTATATGGGCAGGCACACACACACACACACGCACACACACATGCACACACGTTCACACATACACACACACACATACACTTAAACTGACACACACACGCAATTACCCATAAATAAATAAATTATTAACCCGTCTAGCATTTATCTATTTGACAGGCAGTATACAAAATAAGAATTTGTTGTGATTATAATAAGTACAAAATTCAAAATTTATTCAGTCATTTTTTGTGTGTCAATCATTGCTTTAAACTTTTTTTTTTTCATGACTATGTGGTGAGTAACATTCTTATGTTCATTTTACTGATGATGAAACAGGAACAGGTTTTTCAATTCTTTTCTCAGACTGCACAGACAATATGGGCTTTCCAATGTGGCAAAACCAAACACTGAAGAAATGCAGCCCACACCTCTGGATCAGTCCACACACTGGGCCACACTGGAGATGGACTAAGGCCTGACTTTGCTTTATAGTGAAGTTGGATGGACAATGACTGACCCACAGAGCTGTATTAAGCAGAGGATGTACTCCTAGTCATGAAGTTCATGATATCTGTAACCTCCAGCAATCAGCCCTTGCACAGCAGATATGTGCGGGCTGAGATCAGTCTGATCTTTGCCAAAGGGATGAAAGAAAATGTTCAATTGCGTTATATATTTTCAGTAAACGGGAAGAAAGATGCCTTTCATACAGAGACCAGAATATGGAATGGAACTTTATGAAAGCTGAGAACTAAGATTTTCCATTGTATGTGACTTTCAACCAAACAATAAACCTAAAAATAAACTAGAAAATTCAAGAAAAACTTCTTCTGTTCACAGTTCCAGCAATTCTGTGTCAAGTTATGGATTTCCACAAATATAGTTAACTGACTCCAAAATGGACCAGGAAAGTTAAGAACAGTCTGCACAATTACATCACACTGGTCTAGTATTTATGTAGATTGACACTGAGAAGATAAATAAGATTCATATTCATTTCAAAGAGTTCTCCTTCCAGTTTAAGAAAATGATGTGATGCTTATGTTCAAACCATAACATTAAGATCCCAGTTTGTCTTATTTCATTTTTGTTATTAGTTATTTGTTACTATTATTTATTACAATTTATTGTTATTCTTTAGATGCTTGTTTATTTTAGTGAGAGACAGAAAGGGTATGCACTGGAATGGGAGTTGAGGTGGAAAAGTATCTCAGATAGTTGGGGAAGGGAAAATTATAATCAGAATATATTATATAAAATATGTCTTCTGTTTATTTTATTTTATTGAAAATACATTTTCCCCTTCCCAAATCCACAGTTTTTGTGTCTCTTACTAGAAAATAAGCAGGTATCCAGGCTAGGGGTAAGATAGAAGGGGAGGAGTACCTCCCCTATCAGTGCACGAGGGGCAGTGTATAGGGAGAGAAGAGAGGAGGAGGGTAGGATTGGGAAGTGACAGGGAGGGGGGCACAGCCAGGATACAAAGTGAATGAATTTTAATTAATAATAATAGTAATAATAATAATAATAATGAGGAAAAATAATAACAATGAAATAAGTTAAATCAAAACAAATTATCTGTTTTAACTAAAAGGAAATGTAGAATAAAAAGATTATAGTTAAAAATCTAAATGTAACAAGGTGCATTGTGGAGAAATTATTGAAAACGTAGACTATGAAAATGATGCTTTCTCCATGTGGCTAATGTAGATTTTGACAAAAAACAGACATACAAGGCTGGATGTCATTTGTCTGTCAACAGAAGTATCAGAAATCTCTCCTGATGAGCCTTCTCAGGCAGTAAAACATTTCAGTCTCCCTTTATGTCATTTTTTTCTGATTCAATCAATGCATAGGGAATATATGTGAGGTTTGTTTGGAGAAACTTGTAGCCAAAGTTAACTTTTTTTTTTTTAGTTTTATAACCAATTTATTTGTAGATAGAATGAAAGTCAATTTGTGGTCACAGAACATAAAGTATTTGAACTATGACTTTAACTCCAAAATATTTAGATACACCATAAGCAATATCCTCTTTCTTATAGTTTGAGATTCAGGAACGTTTATCAAATTTCATTGTCAAAGGTCTGGCAACCAATGAACTATTAATTATTTTGATATAATTTTTTCTTTGTATATTTTGGCATATGTCATGTGTATTTTTTAAATTTTTTATTAATTACACTTTATTCATTTTGTATCCCCCCATAAGCCCCTCCCTCCTCCCCTCCCGATCCCACTCTCCCTCCCCTTTCTGCATGCATGCCACTCCCCAAGTCCACTGATAGGGGAGGTTCTACTCTCCTTTCTGATCTTAGTCTATCAGTTCTCATCAAAAGTGGCTGCATTGTCCTCTACTGTGGCCTGGTAAGGCTGCTCCCCCCTCAGGGGGAAGTGATCAACGAGCAGGCCAATCACATTATGTCAGAGGCAGTCCCTCTTCCCATTACTATGGAACCCACTTGGACACTGAACTGCCATGAGCTACATCTGTGCAGGGGTTCTTAGGTTATCTCCACGAATAGTCCTTGGTTGGAGTATGTGTCTCTGGGAAGTTCCCTGTGCTCAAATTTGAGGAATTGGAAAATCATTACTTGGAATTGGAGTGTAGCCACAGACATTTGTGCCTGTGAATATCATGTGCTGATATGTCATGTGACGTAGTGCAAAAAGGTGGCTATTACTCAAGTGATTCAAATCATTAATTGATGCAATTTTCATAAGTCACCTTTATTAAAAGACTTCTAAATTAGTTAATGTTCTGGTTTTTTGAGCCTATAACTAGTTTTCGTGGACATAATAAAAATGTAATGCCCACAGATACAATTCAGAAAATAATTGCTAAGAAGAAGTACTACAACTTTGTTCCCCGCTTTCCTATGTGTAAATGTGGAGGAAGTGGACAACTTTCATGAGTGGATCCTTTTCTACCTCTACTGAGTGGGTCATGAGGAATGAACTTGGATCATAAAGCTTGGCAACAGGTGCTTTTATCCCCAAATGTTTCCCAACTATCCAAGGACATGCTCTTTTAAATATTCTCATTGTCTATATAATCATATATATATATTTAATGCATTTTCCTTCTCATAAATGCATAATGCATTATTTCTGCTTCTATAGATTTTATAAATTATTCCTATGAGAAAGTGTTTCAACTATCAGAGCTTATTATATTATTGATCAGTGACCAATGGTTGAATGGCTTGTTAAATAATTTGACTCTATGCAACCGTTAAACACTTCTACTAGAAACAGACTTCATCAATGCTGTTTGATCTGCCTGGGGTACTTTCAAAAGAAATGTTGGGCTAAGTGTGTATGTGTGTGCAGGGAAAAGTGATACCTCAATACAATGTTTCTTCAAGTTGTCACTATTGTCCTGTTAGATTGCATAATTTGTTCTACAACACAGCTCATACATTGAGGAACCTCCCTATATTATTGTGCATGCTTGTTTTATACATACAGTGTGTGTGTGTTTGTGTGTGTGTGTTTGTCTCTGTGTGTGTTTATATATGTTGTAATAGGCCTCTGGGCCTTAGTAGAACCTCAGACCTTAGCACTATTGACACCAAGCTTTAAGTTCCACTCGCGCATTGAAAACCAGCACAAAGACCCTTGCTAAAATGATAACAAAGACCTAATCCATCAAACTCCATTGTTCCTTAAATGTAGAAACTCTGCTTTTCGGCTTCTGTAGTTCTGCTTCTGGCCAACTGTTCTTGCTAACTGAGGTTTGTCAACTCAGGATGTGGATTTTGTGCTTTCACACCTGAGAAAGGCTTGGAGCTGCGGTCAACAGACCCAGGTAGTCAGAGTAGCAGCAAGCTAATTAAGACTTTATATTTGATTAAACCTGTGTCTAAGTAGTCTTCTCGGGCGGGTACTTTATGACAATATATGAATGCGTACGTAGGCACACGTGTTACATGTATGTGGAGGCCAGAGTTTGTATAAAGTGTCTCCTCTGATTGCTCCTTACTTTATTCATTGGGACAAGGGTTCTTGCTACACCCACTTCTCACTGATTTCTGTAGCCTTTCTAGCCAGCTTCCGCTCCTTAGTGCTTGGATTATAGGGCAAAGACTACGCATGCCTGACATTTGAAACGTGGGTGCTGGAGAACGAAGCTCCATTCATGCTTGTATTTTTGTAAATGCTTTATCTACTGCAACATTTCCCTGCCTCACAGTGTGAGGTATTTAATGATATTCCTGGGCTTTGCAATGTAGCTACTTCTGACAACACCCTCACTAATTAGGAAACTCCAAATGTATGCAAAAAGGTAAATTGTTCCCTGGGATGCAAATTTAGGGAACCAGCTTTCCACATGGGAGTCTGATTGGCCTCAAACTTATTATGTGACCCAGGTCTGTCTCAGATGGGTGATGCCCTGCCTCTGCCTCCCCAATACTGGCACAAACCATTTCTACCATCGTGTTCATCTCACACTGTTCCCTTCTTGATAAGAGAAGACGAGACCAAAAACATTAAAAATCACAGATCAAGATCAGGGTCTCAAGAGAATACTTTCTCTAGAATAATACTGAAGCATGGGAAACAATATTTATTAGAAACTATTTTGGAGAATTGAAGCCAATGTGTACTATTAAATTAAATTAAATAAGACTAAATGACTAATAAAACACTAATATTTTACAGTTACCATGTACAAGGAAAAATAATTGATCCTTCCATGTAATTTAATTCATCTGGGTTCTCAATTAAGAGCACATAATAATTGAAATCACTTCTTTATAATTTTTTTAAAAAGATTCATTCTCATTTTTAATTATGTGTATGTGTCCATGTGAGTATGTGGCATGTGATTGTGGATATTCATGGAAGCCAGAAAAGAACATCATCTACACTGGGGCTGGAGTTACAGGCAGTTTTTCAGGAACCCAAACAGTGTCCTCTGTAAGAGCAGTTAGCACTTTTAACAGCTGAGCCATGACTCCAGACTCTTGGCAGTTTCTTTTGGCCCAGAAACATTAATACCTGAGAGTCTAATCTAAATTTCTTACAGTAGAGGATGAACATAATTTTATTACAAAAATCGTGAGCATTTCAAAATGATTTATTTCTCATCTTATTTCCAATAATGTAAAATGAAATGCTACCTGACAAATATCTTAATAAGAAATAGTAACTGACTGTCTAAAAGATGATGTGAATCATATCATAAATACGAGCACAAATTGTTCGCTGCTAGAAAAGCTTAAACAATCAATCATTTCTTGAAACAAAAACAAATGTAACAAAAAGGAGAAAATGTTTTTATTATAATTCTTAAACCTTTAAATAATAATGGCAATAAAGAAGGACTCTCCATACCACAGAGGCATTTTTACCTTTTACAATAAAAAAGTTTTTAGTATTAAGGATCAGCTGAGACATAGTCATGAATCAAATTTAATAAGAAAAAGGCAAACTTACATGTTATGGCTATGTAGCTCAGTGTTCTTGTGGGATTTCTAAGAGTGTGCACAAGAAATGTCTCTGACTCTATTGCCTGCCTTTGGGGTCTTTTTTCTCCTTCTGAGTTGCCTCATCCAGCCTTGATGTGGGAATATATGTCTGATAGCCCAGGGCATAAGATCACTTGCTGTACAAACATGAGGACTTGAGTTCAGATCCCAGGCACCAATATAAAGAGACATCAACTTGGAACAAAGGCCCAAACCAGACGTCTCCATTAAAGCCTTCCATTCAGTTCTCATGGGACCCTGCTAAAGAGAGGGCAAAAAGAGCATAAGAGCCAAAGAGGACTGAGGACACCAAGAAAGCAAGGTTTTCTAAATTGGCATATTCAAAACACATACGAACTCACCGAGACTGAGGCAGCATGCTTCAGGTCTGCACCAGGTCCCTTGAACATGCTGTGGCTTCCAGTTTAGTGGTTTATGTGGGATTCCTGTGTGTGTACAAAGGAGTAGCTCTCTGTTTCTTGTGCCTTTTCTTGGGATCTTTCCCTCTGCTTGTTTTATCTAATTCCAATGTATTGTATATTATGTTATATTATATTTATTATATTATATTCCCTTAGAAGCCTGTTTGTTTTCTAATAAGAGAGAGAGAGAGAGTGAATGGATCCAGATGGGAGAGAATGTGGGCAGAACCTAGGAGGAGAAACAGAGGAAACCATAATTGGGATATACTGTAAAAGAAATTTTTCAAAAAGAAAAAAGAAAAATAGAATTTCATCAAAGGAGGCCTCTTCTGTAACCCCAGATGTGTGGATGAAAGTGGAAGGATCCCTGTGGCTTTCTGACTATCTGCCTGGCTCAAGTTTAGTGAGATTCTTTCTCAAATTAATAAAGTTTAGGGTGATAGAGCAGAGTATACAAAATCCTCCCTTACGCTCTGTTGGCATGCATGCATGTGTGTGTGTGCACACGCAAGCACACACACACACACACACACACACACACACACACTTACGTGGGGACAGGTTAGGAAGGAAAAGAAATAATTCAAATGTGGCAATTCTTAATAAATTGAGGAGGAGTGATTTGTATCAGTTTCTGGATAATTCAACTGGCTATGTTGCCACTTCTTATTCCTGTTACTCATAGGAAGAAACCCGAGTTATCTGATGTCCACTTGTTACTTTATCATGTGTGTTTATGGTTTCTGTAGAAAATAAAACTTCAAGTAGTGCCTAAAGCAGAGGGGTGTTCATTTGTAAACCAAGGCAAGATTTACTAATTTACTAAACATGTCTTTACAGTACTACAGACCCTCTTACAAGCTTCATGATATTCCCTCTCAGAGATAACTGATTTCAGGAATTAGAAATGCTCATATCTGATAGAGTATTACTACACCATGAGGAATTTTCAAAGATATCACAATCCAACCACACATATGAGGGGAATTTGCATCTATGGCATCCTGATGCATGACTTTGTGATGCTAAACACAACTTTCATTGCAAAAGAGATGGGACCGTTCATTCTGTGCTATGTGTGTACAGAGAGACTTGGTTCAGAGTAATCACAGGAAACATAGATTCACGTTGTCCTATGTGGTACATTCCAACATAGGAAATATACCATGAACTTTTCACAGTTATAGAATAAAAGAAAACTCTGAGAGAAGGCACTTACCAATTATTGCGTTAGGAACAGAAGGCAGGTTTAAAGCAATATGCAGAACCTCTGTAATAGGGTGGAGATAATAGCTGATGACATCCTTGCTGTAGCATTGCTAGAAGTGATTAGCCTGCTGAAAACACACTGGAAATATTTTTTCCCCTTAGTCATAACGATGTAAGATCAGATAACAACGAATGTCTATTATTGAGTTTAAAGACAGCCCAAAATTACTTTGGTTGTAGACCTGCAATATTCCAATTCTGCAGTTGTGTCTTCCTCCAACAATCAGCATTAAAGACTCTTCCATATAGATTTTTTTCCTGTAACTTCAGCTCATAGGTTCCCCAGTTGGACAAGCATCACCAGCTCAGTGACCCCAGTTTTATGTTCCATGGTGATAGAAAGAGTAACTCCTAGAATAGAGACCATGTTGACCTATACAAGTTCAAGACAGCCAAAATATGACATAGATGGAACAAATGGACACTAAGCCCCACTTTTAACTGAGCAACGGTTATCAGTTGATATCTACTGGGGAAAGATAAATTATACTGAATAATGAGATAAGACCTTGTGAAGACAATGAGAAATTATAATCTTTTAAAACTTGAAGACTTGCTTTATGTAAAGTAGAAGGTCTCGATAAGCATAAAAATAAAACAAATGTATCATGAATGAGAGAACATAATATCTTACACCTCATTTGTGTTTTCACCAAACCAAGATCAGTTTCATTTTTAAATTAATTTACCATTTAGAAAAATATACCAACAACTATCCTAATACTCCAAGTTTTAAAAGATCAAATATAAAATAGTATTTAAGAAATATGTTATAAAAATTGGGAGTTAGGGTGAGACTGGGAAAAAAGGAGGGTGGGGCCTATGACCAAGATGTAAATT
>NW_026596240.1:9442784-9475180 GCF_907164565.1 Psammomys obesus | reverse complement strand
GAGACTGGGAAAAAAGGAGGGTGGGGCCTATGACCAAGATGTAAATTGAATTAATTATAAAAAAAAGTTTAAAAAGGGAGTTAGTAGAGATTCTATTAGGGGCAAATTTAGTTTATATTTTTGGATGTTTGATTTTATACAGTTGAGTGTCACCAGATTCCCTTAGGTTCATGTGGTTATATGATCTTAGAGAGTTGGCACAAGTTTTACTTGAGAATACAAGTCTGAATGGATTTTAGAATGGGAGGTGGTTGCTAGACAGAATTGCTTTGTAGGGTTAATAGTATGGTTACTGTATAAGATGTACAGATTTTAGTATGTTTATTCTATATTATTTGTCTAATATCTACTTATAAGTTAGTGTATACCATGTGTGTCTTTCTACTTATGGGATACCTCACTTAGGATGATCTTTTCTAGATCCCACCATTTGCCTACTAATTTCATGATTTTCTTGTTTTTAATTGTTGAGTTGTATTCCTTTGGCAAATGTACCACAATTTCTGTATCTACTCCTCAGTTGAGGGGCATCTGGGTTGTTTCCAGATTCTAGCTATTATAAATAAAGTTGCTACAAATGTGATTGAGCAAATATCCTTATTGTGTACCTGAACATATTTTGGATATATGTCCAGGAGCGATATAGCTGGATCTTGAGGTAGCACTATTCCTAATTATGAGAAAGTGCCAGATTGATTTCCAAAGTGGTTGTACAAGTTTACATTCCCACTAGCAATGGAGGAGGGTTCCCCTTTCTCCACATCCTCTTCAGCATGTATTGTCACTTGAGTTTTTCATCTTAGCCATTCTGATGGGTGTAAGGTGAAATCTCAGGGTCGTTTTGATTGGCATTTCCTTGATGACTATGGACACTGAACATTTCTTTAATTGTTTCTGCCATTCAATATTCCTCTACAGAGAATTCTCTGTTTAGCTCTGCACCCAATTTTTTAATTGTATTTCTTGTTTGTTGCTGTTTAACTTCTTGAGTTTTTCATGTATTCTGGATATTAGCCCTCTGTCAGATATAAAATATTGGTGAAGATCTTTTCCCAGTCTGTAGGTTGTTGTTTTGTTCTGATGACAGTGTCCTTTGCTTTACAGCTTTTAAGGAACCCTACCAAGAGATGATACCCAACACAATACCATCAATTCTATACGTCAATCCTACTCATAAACTCTAGCCAACAACTCTACCTAGAAGTAATACTCAGGAGCCCTACACAGCAAGTGTTCCACAACTGTACCTAGAAAGTTGACTACCCAGAAATCCTACCTAGCAATCAAGCCCACAAACTCTATTCATTAACTCTACTCATCAAATCTTGCAAGAAACCCTACCCTGCATCCCTGCCCAACAACTCTATCCATCAGCTCTATCCAATAACACTCTTCATTAACCCTTCCCATTAACTCTCTGCAGAAATGCTACTTATCAAACATAGACAACTATTCTACTCATCAACCCTACCCAATAACTCCACCCAGAATCCCTACTGAACAATGATGCCTGACAATCCTAGTTTTTGTTACTTTATTCATTTATTTTCTTATAAGTTCACAAAGGAAATATATTCAACAAATTCAAGTTTTTATTATTACTTCGAAGTCTCTTATAATGGCATAATGATTCTCTTTAGTAAAGGTCACTCATTTGGTCTTTAAAGAATATTTTGCACATGAAAGCTGAAAGCTTCAGTTAAGTTTGAGGTGTGTGTGGGGATGGGGGGAGTGATTCCACATGTACACATGCACACACAATCAGGTTATGCTCTCACAGTAAACATCCTTATCCACTGAGGAACTTCCCATCCCAACAATTGATATTTTATGGTTTTCTTTGTTTATTTATCCACAAACACTGATGATTGGAGATCATAGGAACAATGAATTTGCTTCATAAAGTTGGTTGCTTTTGAGTTATACCCATTTCTTATGAGTAATAGTTGTTAACATTTCTGTTAATAACCCTGTAAAAACTCATGTGGACTTAGGTACAATCCTTATTTTGGTCTTTTCTTGATTCTGTTTATGAAGTAAGTAGATATGTGTCTTTTATTTCTCTGGGAAACATTTGTCATACCACATACGCTATTGTATTAAAACATTAATCAATTTATTATTGTTAAACTTTACATATATTATGTCCAAATTGCATATGTAGAGTGCTGAAGTGGTTACTCTTCGGTGACAGGTAGGACTTAGTAATAAGAAAAATATCAATTCCAATAGTTTATTTATTAGCAATGTAGGAGAACATGTTTAAATATGTATTTAATATGTGTTATAGCTCATGGGTAAAAGCACTTACTAACTTGTTGATGATCTGAGTTTGATTTCCACGCACTACATGGTAGAAGCAGAGAGCAGACTCTTTCAAATTGTTCTCACACCTCCAAATATGTGCTATGGCACATGGTGCTTATGCACATACAACATAAATAAATAATCATATGTAAATGTAATGAGTAAACAATTCATATATATATATGTAATAAATAAAAATGCAAATAATCAATGAAAAGTGTTGGTTTTTTGAGAAAATCAATAAGATTGGCAAGCACTTATCCAAATTCACTAAAAGGAATAGAAATAATACTAAAATTAACAAATTTATAAATGAAAAAGCAGGCATAACCTCAGAGACCAAAAAAAGCCAAAGAATCCGTAAGAACATACTTTTAAAACCTATATTCTACTAAATGAAAAATCCAAACGAAATGAATAATTTTCTCTTTACACATCTCTTACCAAACTTAAATCAAGATCAGATAAGCAATTTAAACAGATTATTGTGCCAAGTGATGTATTTTTCTTCATATTATTATAGTTTATTTTTCCATGTTTGCTTATTTTGTGACAATAAAAAGCAAAAAGAATATTTTATTTTATTCTCTTTAATGTTTTATGGAATTTCTTAGTTTGTGAATGGACTTAACAAGGTGGAAGGAAAGAACTGACTCCTGTCCTCTGATGGTTGTTAGTGGTCCTTTGATCTACACACACACACACACACACACACACACACACACACACACACACACAAGCACAGTCACTTGTGTGCACACACATGTGACCATGTATGTAATGTAAAAATAAAAGCTTTATGTATAATAATGCTTCCCTGAACTCTTTATGTTTTGATCCATGTGCAAATATAGCCTGTGCCACTGCAGATGCGTTCATTTGTGAGCTTGGTCCCTCCAGCAGCCATTTCTGTGACTCAGATACACAGATCTCCATGATACTTTTCACTGTTAGACAAATTCTGTCTAGATAATCAATATATCCTCAGATGTTTTTGAACAAGAAATCCAATGATGACCAGTTTTCAAAATTTCACGTCAAAGAAATGAGAAAGATGGATGAAACATGTCTGTAAAGTTGGATTTATGCTATTTGCCTGTGATTATGCTATATTCTACATTTAAACTTATTGAACCGTCAACACAGTGGCCACTATATTCCAAGGAGTCTAGATAGCCATCAAATTTTAATATCCAAAAAACCCCTTTATACACTTTGACTTTCTTTAGGCATTCACATGCTATGGTGAGTGTGTAGAGGTCAGAGGTAAACTTGTAGAAATCAATTCTTTCCAAGAACTCACAGCAACTGTGAGTGAGTTCTTAAAAGATTAAACTAGTCAACATTCTAGCATAGAGCAGGAAGAAGTGCATTAGTCTCAACTGCTAATTGGGGAGATATCAACAGTTGGTAAATTCTGTGGTAAGGAAAAGTCAGAAGTCTTTAAAGTCATATTTCCTGGTAGTAGGTTATATTTTGAAGATAATATATTTTCCATAAAAGGAAGATTTGGATCAATCCTGAATTAAACAACTGTATTACATAATGTTTCCAAAAACATAAACTGAGCCCATGACAGTGTCAATGTTTTATGCAGTATTTTAAAACTTGTCTCTTTTTTTTTCTTTTTTGCTAAGTACACAGTTTTTTTTTATTAAATTTTTATTTTTTTATATTACTTACAGTTTATTTACTTTGTATCCCGGCTGTAGCTCCTTCCTCATTCCCTCCCCATCCCACCCTCCCTCCCTCATCTTCTCCCTGCCCCTTTCCAAGTCCACTGATAGGGGAGGTCCTCCTCCCCTTCCATCTGACCCTAGCTTGTCAGGTCTCTTCAGGACTGGCTGTAATGTCCTCCTCTGTGGCCTAGCAAGGCTGCTCCTCCATTGTAGGTGGGAGGTCAAAGAGCTGAAGAGTTTAAGTTAGCCTGAGTATAACTCCATTTTAAAATAAAGAGCCATCTTGACTGGAAGCTGAATTAAGGTACTAGGAAAGATCACAGAATGTACACCTGTCAGAGAACAAAGTTAACTCTCTTAGCAAATATCTAGCAATTATCTACTAGACTCCAGGAAATAATACAGAATAAATGCTTCATAGAAAATAGAGACAAACTCCCTGGCAATAATCAATGGGAACTGCTTGGAAATAGTATGGAAAAATTCTCCCCAATGTTTCAGATATGGTTTTAAAAAATAGGCATTGTGATTATATGCCTTAGCCACTGTGTGTGCCTCAGAAAAGTTCAACCCTCCCTGCTAAACTTCACCTAATTCTATAATGCCAAGGTTGTGCCCCTCTGCTTGCTGCCATGGAAACCCCCTGCTCACAGACTTTCCCTTTAAACTCAGAGCTCGAGGTCCCACTTCTCTACTGCTGAGTCAGTGAGACTTGAGTCCCGAGTTTGATTGTTCTCTTAATAAAGCTCTCTAGCTATTGTCTCCTGGTGGTCTCTGAGGGTCCTGTGAACCTGGCATTAAAGAACAAACCAATTAGTTCGTGTTAGAGACAACCCTGTTCCCCTTACTACGGAACCAACTGGAGACTTAGCTGCCATGGCTACTTCTGAGCGGTTCTAGGTTATATCCATGCATAGTCCTTGGTTGGAGAATCAGTCTCAGAAAAGACACTTGTGCCCAGATATATTTGGTCTTTTTGGAGCTCTTGTCCTCTCCAGGTTTTACTAACTCCCCTCTTCATTCATATGTTTCCCTGCACTCTACCCAAGGTTTGGTTATGAGTCTCAGCATCTGCTTTGATACACTGCTAGGTATAGTCTTTCAGAGGCCCTCTATGGTAGGCTCCTGTCCCATATCTTTTTTCTCCTACTTCTAGTGTCCTTCCCATTTGTCTTTATAAGTGAGGATTGATCATCTTACCCTGAGTCCTTCTTCTTGTACCCCATTTTTTAATTGGATTACTTGATTTGTTTCTTTTTAAGTTGAGTTCTTTATATATTCTGGATATAATCTTCTGTCAGATATAGGGTTGGTGAAGATCCTTTCCCAGTCTGTAGGCTGTCGTTTTGTTCTGAGAACAGTATCTTTTGCTTTACAGAAGGTTTTCATTTTCATGAAGTCTCATTCATTGATTGTTGATCTTAGAGCCTGTGCTGTTGGTGTTCTGTTCAGGAAGTTGTCTCCTGTGCCAATGAGTTCCAGGTTCTTCTCTACTGTTTCTTCTAACCAAATTAGTGTATCTGGTTTTATGTTGAGGTCTTGATCCACTTGAACTTTACTTTTGTGCAGGGTGATAAATATGGATCTATTTTCATTTTTCTGCATGTAGACATCCAGTTGAACCAGCACCATTTGTTGAGGATGCTGTCTTTTTTCCTTTGAGTGGTTTTGGCTTCTTTGTCAAAAATCAATTATCCATCAGTATGTGGGTTTATTTCTGTGTCTTCTATTCTATTCCATTGATCCACCATTCTGTTTCTATGCTAATACTGTGCATTAAAACTTTTCATTACTATTATATTATTCATGTCAAGCCTTCTTTTCTGTCTTTCTTATGACCTCTTAGAATACCATAAATTGTACTTATATTGTACATAATCCAAAAATGAATATTAATTGGCTAGTCTCTGCTTCCCTATTTCTGAAGACATAGCAATATTAAAATTAGTAAGAGAATAACCCTATAATGACCATTATAATATCAAATAAAAGGAAAAAAAATCACATCTGTTTACATGTCATCAAGAGTTGAACAGATGACGCTAAAAGAACTATGAATAATGTTTAGAGAAACAGAACATAAATTCTTGGTGCCTAATGGTTATCCATGCTGTTACTACAAAGGAAAGATTCACGAGGAAAAATAAAGAGCTGTTTTAGTGAATAGTGAGGTGAGAAGATAAAAAAAATCTATTGCTCATATGAGGCATATTTGAGGAGTCTTCATATTAATCACTTTTTTTATTGCTCTGACAAAATACCTGGAAATGGCCTAAAGTTTTGCTTTGTCTCACTATCTGAAGCTGCAGTCATAATCTCAGCATGAGACAGTTGATCACACTGAATCTGCAGTCAGAAGGCAGAGAAATGAATCATGGTGCTCACACAGCATCCTTGATCATTTGTGCATTTTATTCAGTCTATTGTAGAGTGGGGCTTCCCTCCTCAGTTAATCTTCCACAGAAAGGCTCCCAGGATCCTCTTCTACGTGACTCCAGATCATGTTAGCGGACAGTGAAGATGAAGCACTGGAAGTCTGGCTAAATCCAAACAAGGACAACACAAACCAAATGAAGAACTCTTCAGTTCTACAAAGGTGAACACTATGGGAAGGATCACCTTGAAACTGCAAGAGTTTGGCTAATAGTACTTTAAAATAACGCTGTATCCATGGGATAAAAGTCGAAACAGCAACAGCTGATGTCAGTAACATAAGTTTTCTACAAAACCTACATGAATAATTGAGGAGCCTCTTCAGACAATGCAGTAGACTATAAATGTGCACAATATGGTATTGTATTGTAGAAAGAAGAGTTTTTAAGGACAAAGCTTACTCTCTTACTGGGTTAAGAAAGCCCCCGGCTTTGAGTTGAAGTTAACAGTCCATCATTTGTTCCTACAGCCTAGATTCTTTAACAAATACATAAAAATGTGCCATTTCAAGTGAATGCTACTAAAGTGAATGCATACTAAAGTATGATGAAGTCACTATGACAGCAAATTTATTTATAACATTATTTACTGAGCATTTAAAGCCCTCTGTTGAGACCCTGTCTTAGTTATTTTCTATTGTTGTGACAAACTATCATTACCAAGATAACTTATGAAAGAAAGCATTTAGTTTGGGTTCATGGTTCTAGAGAGTTAGAGATCATACCTTTTATGCTACAGAACATGCCATCATACAGGTAGGTAGGGGGTGCCACAGCAATATCTGAAAGCTTACAGAGAGAGAGAGAGAGAGAGAGAAATCTGGGAATGTTTTGAGGTTCTAAACCTCAAAACCTGCCCCCAGTGACATGCCTTCTGAAAGGGCCATATCTTCTAATTTGTCCCAAAACAGTTCTCCCACCTGGGGATCATTCATTCAAGTACAGGAGTCATTGGTGTTCATCCTCTTTCATTTTTTCCTTTCTTTAATTTTTTTTGTATTTTCTCTTTATTTTTATTTTTATTTATTACAGTTTATTCACTTTGTATCCTATCTGTAGCTAATTTTTACAATTGATTCACTTTGTAGCCCAGCTGTAGCCCCCTACCTCATCCCCTCCCAATCTCTCACTCCCTCCCTCTTCTCCTCCCATGTCCCTCCCCAGTCTACTGATAGGGGAGATTCTCCTCCTCTTCCATCTGAACCTATCAGGCCTATCAGGTCTCATCAGGACTGTCTGCCTTGTCTTCCTCTGTGGCCTGGTAAGGCTGCTCCCCTTCAGCGGGAGGTGATCAAAGAGCCAGCCTATGAGTTCATGTAAGAGATAGTCCCTGTTCCCCTTACTAGAGAACCAATTGGACACTTAGCTGCCATGGGCTATAACTGTGCAGAGGTTGTAGGTTATCTCCATGCATGGTACTTGATTGGAGTATCAGTCTCAGAAAAGACTTCTGGGCCAAGATTTTTTGGTTGTGTTGCTCTGCTTGTGGAGCTCCTGTCCCCTCCAGGTCTTTCTATCTCCCCTTTCTTTCATAATATTCCCTGGACTCTTCCCAAAGTTTGGCTGTGAGTCTCAGCATCTGCTTTAATAACCTGCTGGGCAGAAACTTTCAGAGGCCCTCTGAAATAGAAGCTCCTGTTCTATTCCCTGTTTTATGCATCTTGTGAGGTTTATCCCATTTACCTTTCAGAATGAGGATTGAGCATCTTACCCAGGGTCCTCCTTATTGCTTAGCTTCTTTAGGTGTACATATTTTAGTGTATTTATCCTAACGTATAGGTTTAATATCCACTTATAAGTTAGTAAATACCATGTGTGTCTTTCTGCTTCTCAGATACCTCACTCAGGATGATCTTTTCTAGATCCCACTACTTGCCTGCAGATTTCACGATTTCCTTGTTTTTAATTGCTAAGTAGTATTCCATTGTGTAACTGTAACACAATTTCTGTATCCATCCTCAACTGAGGGATATCTGGGTTCTTTCCAGATTCTGACTATTATGAATAAAACTGCTACGAACAAGTTGAGCAAATTTCCTGGTTGTATACTTGAGCATAGTTTGGATATATGTGTAGGAGTGGTATAGCTGGATCTTGAGATAGCACTATTAGTTTTCTGAGAAAGCACCAGATTGATTTCCAAAGTGGTTGTGCAAGGTTCATTCCCACCAGCAAAGAAGGAGGATCACCATTTCTCCACATCCTCTTCAGCATGTGTTGTCCCTTGAATTTTTCTTCTTAGCCATTCTGATGGTTGCAAGGTGAAATTTCCGGGTCATTTTAATTTTCATTTCTATTATGACTAAGGACATTGTGCATTTCTTTAAGTGTTTCTCTGCCATTCGATATTCCTCTATTGAGAATTCTCTGTTTAACTCTGTACCCCATTTTTAATTGGATTACTTAATTTGTTGTTGTTTAATTTCTTGAGTTCTGTATATATTCTGGATATTATCCTTATGTCAGATATAGCGTTGGTGAAGATCTTTTCCCAGTCTGTAGGCTGTCAGTTTGTTCTGATGACAGTATCCTTTGCTTTACAGAAGTTTTTCAGTTTCATGAGATCCCTTTTATTGTTTATCTTAAAGCCTGTTCTGTTGGTGTTCTGCTCAGGGAGTTGTCTCCCGTGCCAATGAGTACAAGGATCTTCAAATGCTTTTTCAGCATCCAAAGAGATTATCATGTTTTTGTTTTTGTTTTTTTTTAATTTGTTTACATGGTGGATTACATTGATGGATTTCCATATATTGAACCACCCCTGCATTACCTGGGATGAAGCCTACTTGCTCATGTTAGAGGATATCTTTTATGTGTTCTTGAATTCAATTTGCAAATTTTTATTGAATATTTTTGCATCAATATTCATAAGGAAGATTGGCCTGAATTTATCTTTCTTTGTAAGGTTTGTGTATCTAAGTGATGGTGTCTTTATAGAATGTTCCTTCTGTTTCTACTTTGTGCAATAGTTTAAAGAGTATTGGTGTTAGCTCTTCTGTGAGGTTCTAGTAGAATTCTGCACTGAAACCATCTGCTCCTGGGCTGTTTTTGGATGGAAGACTTTTGATGACAGCTTTTTTTTCCTTAGAGGATATAGCACTATTTAATTTATTTACCTGGTCTTGATATAGCTTTGATAAGTGGAATCAAACAAGAATATTGTCCATTTCATTTAGATTTTCAAATTTTAAGGCATATAGCCTTTTGAAGTAAGAACTAATGCTTGTTTGGATTTCCTCAGTGTCTGTTGTTATGTCTCACTTTTCATTTCTGATTTTGTTGATTTGGATAATATGTTTCCACCTTTTAGCTAATTTGGCTAAGTGTCTATCTTATTGATTTTCTCAAAGAACCACCTCTTGGTTTCATTGATTCTTTGAATTGTTTTATTGTTTCTAATTTATTGATTTCAGCCCTGAATTCAATTATTTCCAGTGTCTACTCCTCTTGGGTCTGTCTGCTTCTTTTTTACTAGAGCTTTCAGGTGAGCAGTTAAGTTTCTTGAATGAGATGTTTACAATTTCTACTTGAAGTTCTATGAACTTTCCTCTTAGCACTGCTTTTATTGTGTACCATAAGTTTGGGTATGTTGTGCCTTCATTTTCATTAAATTCTAGAAAGTCTTTAATTTCTTCCTTTATTTCTTCCTTAACCCAGCTGTCATTGAGTAGCAAGTTGTTCAGTTTCCATGTGAATGTAGGCTTTTTGCTATTTTTGTTGAGCTCCAGCTTTAGTCCATGGTTGTCAGATAGGATACAAGTGATTATTCCTTTCTTCTTGAATCTGTTGAGGTTTGCTTTGTGACCAACTCTATGGTCTATTTTAGAGACGGTTCCATGAGGTTCTGGGAGGAAGGTAAATTCTTTTGTATGAAAACTTTTGTAGATGTCTGTTAGGGCCATTTGATTCATGACCTCTGTCAGAGTCATTGTTTCTTTGTTTAATTTCTGTTTTGTTGACATATCCTCTGTTGAGAGTGGAGTATTGAAGACTTCCACTATTGTGTAGGGATCTATGTGTGCTTTCAGTTTTATTAATGTTTCATTTACAAATGTGGATTCCCTTTTTTTGGTGGGTCATATATTTTCAGAATTGTGATGTCTTCTTGGTGGTATTTTCCTTTGATGAGTATGAAGTGAACTTCCTCATCTATTTTGATTAATTTTGATTGAAGTCTATTTTATGATATTAAAGTAGCTACTCTTGCTTGTTCTTGTGTCCATTTGCTTGGAAAAACTGCCTTCCAGCCCTTTACTCTCAGGTAATGTCTATCTTTGTGACTTATGCATGTTTCTTGTATGCAACAGATTGTTGAGTTTTGTTTACACATCCATTCTGTTAGTCTATGTCTTTTTATTGGAGAACTGAGTTCACTGATTTTGAGAGAGATTAATGACCAGATTAAAGACCATAGTTAGATCCTTTGATTTTGATGTTGGTTGTGGTAGTGTGAGTGCTTAGCTACTTTTAGTTTTGCTGTAGTGAGATAATTTATTTCCCGTGGTTTTCTGAATGCAGTTAGCTTTCTTGGGCTGTATTTTTCCTTCTAGTATCTTTTGTAATGATGGATTCATGGATAGGTTTTGTTTGGGGCCTTGAATATTTCATTTCCTCCATCGATGATGACTGAAAGTTTTGCTGGGTATAGTATCCTGGGCTGACATCTGTGTTCTCTTAGGGTCTGCATGATATCTGTCCAGGCCCTTCTGGCTTTCATAGTCTCTGTTGAGAATTCAGGTGTGATTCTGATGGGTTTGTCATTATATGTTACTTGGCAATTTTTTCCTTGCAGCTTTTAGTGTTTTGTTGTTGTTCTGTATAATTACTGTTTTGATTAATATGGGGCTGGAGGATTTTCTTTCCTGGTCTAGTTTATTAGGTGTTCTGCCATGTCTGGCAGCTGAGATTACATGGTTTGTATCCTTTGGCTTTTGAGCAAAGCTGTGCCTTGCTTCTCCGTGTGGCTTTACTCTGATAACACCCACCAATGCACTTTACTTAGCAGTGTGAGGGTTTATATTGCCAGCTTGATGGATTTAGAAAAGGCGAAGACACAAATACCTGAGCATTCCCATACAGAATTTTCTAGATTATGTTAACTAACACGGAAGCCCCTACTCAAATGTGGTTGGCACCATTCAAAGGCTGGGGTCCTGGAGAAAGCTAATCTTTATCTCTCTGGTTTCTGATTGTGATTGAGATGTGACTGATTGCCATTCTTTCCTACCCATGTTGGACAGTATTCCCTCCCACTTTGAGCGAAAAGAAACTTTCCTTCTCTGACACTGTTTTTTGTCAGTTATTTGACCAAAGCAACCTGAAAATTTGGAAAATAGTACCTCAAATTTTCCATCACAGTTTTCACAAATGAGTTAAACAGCAGCCACATTACCTTGTTGTCCTCCCAGGAGAGTCATGCCATCATATATTAATGGAAAATATAGTCACAGCTCTCAACAGATTTCACATTGACTGCCAACTGAAAGAACTTGGCTCTTCAGTTTCAACACTTGCTAAGTATTTTCCTTTAATATTCCCTAAGGACTTTCTCCCACTTATTTTGTACTGAACCAATTATCCCATTTCTGCTTTATATTCCTTTGATCATTGTTGTGAAAGGTGAGATTACTAGGTGGAAATGTCTAGTCTACCAAGGAACTCAGGAGAGGCGTTTCTTTGAAATACTCATTTACCTTTTTGAATTTTCACAAAGATGTGGAAATAAACACAGACTTTGAAAACAAATCAGAGGATCCTGATGATTAGAGCTTTGCTGCTGAGGAAATGGAACGATTCACTTATTAAAGTTCTTAGAGCATTTATAAAGTATGTGGAATCTATGAAGTATGCAAAGTCATTATAACGTCAAGGATAATGGGCGCAGAAAATTCAAACAAATTTAGGACCATTAAAAGTGAAGTCATTAAAGTGAAGTCAGACCCTGCAATTCTTGGTTGTCAACTCGACTATAGCTGGAATTAAATAAAACCCAGGTGGCTTGCTATAACCGTCTGACGTTTTTAATGGCTGAGTATTTGTCATGGTAAGACAAACCCTAAACCTAGATCTTTTGAGGTAGAAAGACCCGCCATAAATCTGTGACACATCTACTGGTGGCAGCCTATATAAGAAACATGGAAGAAGGAAGTGCTTACTGTTTACCTGCTTGTACTTAATCTGACAGGCATGTGCATTTCTCTACTGGCTGAAGAGCCTGTTTCTTTGGAATTCCATTGAATACTAAAGACCAGCGGAGACATCCAGGCTCATGGACTGAACAACTACTGGATTGCTGTACTTTTTCTTGTGGACAGTCATTGGTGGACTAGTTGGACCACAGCCTGTATACCACTCTAATAAATTCCATATGTTTTATATATGATATATGCATATATTATAGAGTTAATTCAATACTTTATGATGTATAGGTATTTATATATGAATATATTTTCATTCTCCAATTTCTGTTTTTCTAGAAAACCTGACTGATACAGACCCCATTACTTAGGAGAAGTTAGCAATTGATAGAAGATGGAAGAGGGAAAGTCAGTTTACTTCAGATATGTCTCCTAATTGGCTGCCCATGTTTAAGTGGATGACCCTACGCCCATACACATGGTGCCAACACTAAGTGGACTCATTCAAATTGGGAGGAAAGGGTTATACGGTGTACAGAAGGAGTTGATGTAAAATGGGAATGGATTTGATCAAAATGAGTGTGTATGAAAATCTCAAAAAATAATTAGAAGTTAGCACACAAAATTTAATTTTTCTATTATCTTTCACATCACTTTAAGTGAAAATGCAAGCATGAGATATAAATATGTGTATAAATGAAGCATATTTATTTTCTTTAAATTAATTGCTTTATTTTCTACAATTTATTCACTTTATATCTTGATTGTAGCCCCTTCCATTTCTCTTTCCACCTTATTCCCCTCTCCTAGTCCACTGAAAAAAAAGAGTCCTCCTCCCTTTCCATCTCACCTTAGTCTATCATGTCTCATCAGACTAACTGGATCCTCTTTCCCTGTGGCCTGAGAAGAATCCTCACCAGGGGAAAGTGAACAAAGAGCAGGCAACCGAGTTCATGTCACAAACAGCCCCTGCTCCTCTTACTATGGAACTCAAATGGAAACTGAGCTGTCCATGGGCTACATCTGAGCAGAGGGCCTAGGTCCTCTCCATGCATGGTCCTTGGTTGGTGCATCAGTCTCTGCAGCCCCCATTGGGCCTAGATGTTTTGTCTTTGTTAGTCTCCTTGTAGAGGCACTGTCCCTTCTGGGTACTTACACCCCATCTTTCTTCTGTAAGACTGCCTGCCCTCTGTCCAAAGTTTGCCTGGGAGTCTCTGCATCTGCCTCATCCCCTTTATACTTTCATGCTAAATATTTTTATTGAATTCTTATAGTAAATTTTTATTTACTGCCAAGATGGACATTAGTGCAAAAGTTTGGTGAGGGCTGGGGAATGGCTCATTGGACAAGCATTGCTACCAAGCCTGAGGATCTAAGTTCAGTCTTCAGAAAAACATGGTGGAAGGAGAGAGCTGACTTCTAGAAATTGGTCTCTGACACACATGCATACTATGACAGGCACCTCCCCCCCCAACACAAACGTCACTTTAAAATCATGTACTAAAATTTAGTGTGAAAAATAGAAAGAGGAAATCACGAGTAGTTATTTACATTGAAAGTAGAAATAGCATTCAGCAGCTAATGTTTAAATTTTGCATGTGTGCATGTAAGAGAGACACATAGAAAAAGTAAAATCTAGTTAAAGCTTTCTGCAGTATTCAATAAAATTATGGATCTAGGTCTCCTCTTGGCTGAAATACAGCTTTGATATTCATGGAATATACCATATTTGGTATATTTTGATTGAATATTTATGACTCTTCATAGTTAATATGCAAAGTTATGCTAAAGAATTTTAATGCCTTTTTATTTTTACAGTGCCTCCACACGTGCATTTCATGATTACTAATTTTAACCATCAGCTTTCTATCAGCTAGGCTTGTTAGACGTACTATTGTGGAGGGGCTGGGGGCCATTTATGAGTGGTTATTTGCGGCTTTCGCATAGACACCTTTCTCGTAATTAATATCTTTTTTATTATGGAAATATTTGCAGCTAACACACAAGCATCCTTTAAAAATAGATGGGATTTTTATACTCAAGAGTCCAATTAGGAGTTCTTGGAGAATTCTAACACTGGTATGTGTTTTGAGACTGGGGAATATTATCCCTTAAAGAAACATATTTGTAAAATATTAGTGGTGCAAATGTCTCTTGGCCTCAAGTGGAAACGGCTGGAATGATCATGACACATTATTAAACATGATAACAGCATCGAATCTCTTCTCTCAGAGGGGCTTTTTCAATTTCCCATTGCATCTCTCAAATCCCTCTTTATTCTATAATTTTCTTTGTTATATTAGCCCTAAGCAAATAAAAACAAATATAGCATGCTACTCCCAGTATTATACTTAAAAAAAAAGCAACATAAAAAGAAAATAAATGGCATTCTGTACATTTTCTTACACCAATAGCATCAGCTGAGAAACTAGTCTCTGACACATATGCCAAGCTATTTGTGTTTGTGGTTGGGGGTGGTGTCAGAGAAAATTTGACAAACATGAATTAAAATTAATTTGTATAGGTATTATTTCTGATTATAACTTATCATTAACTACTAATTGGAATGACTACGTTTGGTGAAGGCAATTATTTTGTTATTGGACTTGAAACTCTGTCTACAGGAGGAATTATACATCGAATACTATAAACTTGGTCCAACTTTATGGCTGAATACTGATATGAACTCAAGAAGAGCACACACTTCTTACCGTTGTTTCCCTAAATTAGCATGCTGTCATATTATCTTCTAAATATTTATGTTTGTACCCATAGAATAATGAGGTCTCTGCCTGGGCTGAGGAGCTCCTTGAAAAGGGGGCTGGTTAACACAGAGAAGTTTGTGAAGACACAGGGAATTATCAATGAATGCTTAAGAAACAAGACATCTGTATCACTCCCAACCCACCCACCTAAGGCCCAGGGGCCAAGAGTGAAGTGGGAAGAAATAATTTAAGAAGCCTTGCTGAGAGAAGAGTGTCAACAGAAGTTCTCATCCCGACACTGTGATATCAAGGTTGTAAACATGCACACACAGCAGCTGTGGATACCTGCGTAAGAACCACGCATGGAGGAGATACCAAGGAGATGGCATCCCTATTTGAAAAGCAAATGACTGCTAATGGTTGCTAGAAGAGGAGGCTGTTTGTTATTTTCTCTAATGATATCAACACTGAGGGGTCAGGTAAGAAGAAGAGGAGAGGAACAGAGGGGGCCTGGAGGTAATAGGGGGTGAATACAATCCTTATACTTTGCATATGTGTAGAAAACTGTCAAAAATAAAGAAAAATGCTTAGCTGTCATCATTTTCAAGTTTTCAATAAGTACTTTAGAATACGTCACATGTCAAAAAAATGATGTTTTTTGTTAAAATGAACTAAGGAAAAAAAACTTCAAATTTTCAGGTTTTAGTACACAGAGGTATGTAACTCCAAATGTTTGAGAAATCCATGTTTCTAAAAACAAACAAACATACATACAAACAAAAATATTTCAAATTATTTAAAGTAAGAAAAATCAGAATAAAATAAAATTGAACAGTTGAAAAAATGTTTTTTTTTTTGTTACATGTATTTGTGTGTGTGTCTATGAAAGTATGTACATACAAATGCAGTGCCCACAGATTGTGGAAAGAGGAGAAAAGCTACCTTCTGTAGCTGCTGTTATAGGAAGTTATGAATCACTTGGTATGAGTGATGAAACTGAACTCCTTCTAAACTACTGAGCCCTGAACACAGTAGCAGAAAACATGATAATAACCCATTACATTATAAAGCACAAAATGTTTCACAAAGATGCAGGCTAGCTGTTGACCTCAAATAAATCTATAAGTGAACAAAACTAGGAAATCAGCCATTAAGAGTACATATAACCTTTGTTTAATTGTTAATAAATATTTTTCTCATCTGTGTCCTTAGGGATAAAAATTAAAGATATTTGAAACCACTGAACATGTGTATTAGAATGTTAAATTTTAATCTAAAATAATTACATAGCAAGATCAGGAATCCCACAATATGGTGAAGTGATAAAGATGATTGACACATACATCAGGACAACTCATGTTTCATTCAGTATTGGAATGCAATGATAGCATTCATCGATATACAGACATATGATGTAAGTATGAAGGTGTTGAGGCTCTGTTAGCTGACAGAGTGTCAGACAATGTTCTCTGAAGAGTAACAGAAATTACTTCTCATAAAATTGACTTTAAGCAGTTCTTCAATTAAGGGCTACTAGAACAAACACTTTACTTGGGGGCTGAATTAGAGAATATTTTGGTTAAATATTCTAGACCTAGAAACTGAGAAGGAACTTGGAATTTTTGTTTGTTTATAAATTTTTAAAACTTTATTTTATCTATGTTTGTATGTCCATGTGCTTATGTCATGTGTGTGCAGGAGTTCGGGGAGGCCAGAAAAGGATACTAGAATAGCCATGGAACTGCAGTAACAGCTGGTTGTATGCCATTCAAAGTGTGTACTGGGAACAACTTGGGTTCTCTGGAATATTAGCAAGTATTATTAACTGTTGAGCCATCTTTGTATGCCTACAAGAAGTTATCTGAAAGAGTAGTATCACTGGCAGTGCATTCGAAATACTTATTTGGATTGAATCACAGTGTAAACTCACATATTTATACTCATTGCCAATTGTCACTTTGGGCTTCAATAAGAGAAGTCACTTTTTCAATAACCTCCAGTGAAGGTAGAAAATAGTGGCTGCACAATATGCTGAGAACATGTAATGACTGAGTATCAGGCCAAAAAAAGACAGTTATGGCACCACCTCTAAAGCTCAGTGAACACTGAAGAAGCATATGCAGTAGGGACATAGCAGCTGGGATATAGGGAGAAGGGCTATAATGTAATGACATCTACTGAGCAAAGAGCTGTTGCCGCAAAAAGCTCTCACAAAGTGCAGGTAAGTGTCCTGGGTCTGCCCACCAACAGACAAGAATGGCTGGAAGAGGAAACTTTGGAGATGTCATAATCCTTACCACTGGTAGAGTTTCAGCTGATAGATTCAGGGAGAAGGGTGTTATTGCCTTTAGTTGTATTCCCAGGGTGGCTCAATGAGGGTATAATTGATTATTCCAATCCACTGGTCACCCAGATGACACTTATTAAAATAAATGGGTAACAAAACAAAACATTATGAACTTGGGAAGAGAACACGTATGGAGGATAGTTGGCAAGTTTTATAGATATGAGAAAGAAATGACAGTGAGTGTTCTAAAGGAGTGGAGTCAGCTGAAAGGCCTTTTAATACTTGAAGTTATAAATAACTGAAAAAATAATATGTTAGGTTATAGTTATAATATAAATGTATATCTGAGTTCTTGCTGACATAAATTTCGTGAAAAAAGTGAAGATTTAAATTTCCTGAAATATATCTGTTCAAAACCCAAATCTCTTCAAAGAAACACTAAACCACAATATTTTTGAAGAAGTCATGATAACTATAGTGACTTGTGTTGAGTTTCGTGGACAGAAATAGAGTGGACATTAAAAAGAAGGAAGTATGGTTAAAATATAAACACAATAACGTGGTTTTGTCATTCACTAGTTGCAAACCAAGGTACCATATTAATGGTAGACCATAGCAAGAAAAATAGTGGTGGGATTTTTTTCTATTTATTTTTATTATTAGTTACATTTTATTAACTCTGTATCCCAGCTGTATCCAGCTCCCTCATTCCCTCCCAAACTGTCCCTCCCTCATCTCTTCCCTGCCCCTTTCAAAGTCCACTGATTGGGGAGGACCTCCTTCCCTTTCATATGACCCTGGTTTATCAGCTATGTTCAGGACTGGCTGCAAAGTCCTCCTCTGTGGCCTAGCAGGACTGCTCCTCCCTTGGGGGGTGGAGAGGTCAAAGAGCCTGTCATTGAGTTCATGTCAGAAATAGTCCCTGTTCCCCTCACTATGGGAAACCAATTGGTTACTGAGCTACCATGGGCTTCATCAGAGCAGAGGTTCTAAGTTATATCCATATATCGTCCTTGGTGGAGTGTCAGTCTCAGAAAAGACCGCTGTGCTCAGATATATTTGGTCCTTGTGGAGCTCCTATCCTTTCCACGTCATAATAACTCCCCTTTCTTTCATATGATTCTCTGCACTTTGCCGAAGGTTTGATTATGAGTCTCAGCATCTGCTTTGATACACTTCCAGGTAGAGACTTTCACAGGCCCTCAGGCGCCTGTCCTGTTACTTGTCTTATCCTATGTCCAATGCACCTCCCATTTGTCTTTCTAAGTGAGGATTGATCATCTAACCCTGGGTCCTCTTTCTTGTTTATCTTCTTTAGGTGTACAGATTTCATTACGTCTATCATATCTTATAGGTTTATATAAGTGAGTATATACTATGTGTGTCTTTCTTCTTCTGGGATACCTCTCTCAGGATGATCTTTTCTTGATCCCACCATTTGTCTGCAAATTTCATGATTTCCTCGTTTTTGATTGCAGGATTATCTTTCTGCATAGATCGCTGACCCAGACTGGCCCCACCCTGTGCCTGGGTGAGGCCCTCCTTCTAATTCACTCAGGAGTCTTACATTGGCCAGTGGTAGTAACGATGCAAGCGCATGCTTAGATAGACAGTGAACATGCTTAGAAGCCCATGTGTCACATGAAAATGGACCCAGCCCAAAGAGCTAGAAAGATGTCTCTGCGGGATCCACAAAGGGCGATCTTTGCCAAGCCTTCCCGGCTGCCCCGGACCCGAGCTGGACTTCCTGCCGGATACCCTGCCCTATGGTGAGGGCACCGGGGATAGCTCGGATGGCAATGATAGGTCAGGAGGTCCAGAGGGCCATTCATCCCACTGACATAAACAAATGAGCTTTCATGAATAGGGTTAGAATGACGGCTCATCAGTTAATAACACTTGCGGCTCTTCCAGAGGAACTGAATACAGTTGCTAGCATCAAAAAATGGTAGCTTACAACTGTCTGCAACTCGAGCTCCAGGAGGATTTGAGTCCCTCTGCTGGCCTCCTGGGTACCTGCACTCATTTGGATCCGCACATGTGTGTGTGTGCGCGCGCACACACACACACACACACTGATACACACAAGAACCTAAATAAAAATAAAATAAACAGAATATATGCAAACATCATTTTCAAAGCATATTATGAAATTACTAGAATACTGTTTCAACTAAAATGGTACTTATCATTTATTTCTAAGTAGCATAGCATTTGGAAATTATTATTTTATTTTTGCATCATGAAAGAATTTAGAAAATTGTGTACAATTATAAATTAACAGTTGAGAAAATATCATTTTCTCACACATTCTATGAAAGAAATAATAATATTTAATGAATTCAAAATTTCATAACCTCAGAAACTTGAAATACTTATAAGACTATTGATTTAATAATAGTTAATTATTTTCACACTGAGTATGAGTTTGCTATTTAGCTGATATTAAATAAAAGTATCTATTTAATTACGAAGTTTGGCAGGACTAAAACAGACTAATTTTAGACTTTCAACTGGCCTTTCCCAAACTATGCTGCATACTGAGTCAGTTTTGGCATAGGAAACTCACTGCACACTGGGAAAATGTTAATGCTATTCTGATGGACAGCATTCTATTAATAATGTCTGCTACATCTCCTTATATATTCGCTTAAAGTCTTGTTACTAATTTGTCATGTTCCACTCCTTCCTATTTAGTCCATTACAGTGTTAAAACTGAACTGCCTGCCCTCTTCCCACTCCCACCTCCTGCCCTGACATCGGCCATCCCACATTACCCTCCCAACTTCAAGTCCTCTTCTCTTTTTAAAGCCCCCTGAGTCTGACCAGGGCTGCCAATTGTATCCATGTCTGGAGTTATCAAACAATAAAACAGCACAGAAGAATCGCTAAGTTTAACAATTTGTGCTTTTGCTTTCATTCTTCTCTAATGTACTGTATGAAGAGATACTTTGGATATGGGTTGTGTGCCATTTTGCTTGTGGGTATGTCAATGAGAAGCCCGTCGTGTACATGTGGGTATGTATATTCACATGTGTGTTAAGGCATATGTTTGGTACATGTGTTTGGTATATGTGTTTGGTGTATATTGAGCTATAGTTTTCCTTCTAAGCCGTAAACATAAGCATCTGCCAGCATGTTATAATAGAATTGTTTTTAGATATCTTGATACATTTTAGGGAATGAATATCTAGGTTCTTATTTTATTATTTTTCAGCAAATTTGTATAACTTCATATGCAAATAATATTTACTATTTAATAAAATAAGTATTAATGATTCAAGTTACATTACTCATTGCCCTGGAGTTTCTAGCTTACACTTTTCATCTTTCCTATCATTTTCAGGTCAGGTTAATCGATTACACGATAAACAATTTGCTACTCTATAAACTATATAAATTATGGAAATAGTTGTTAGAATTTATTGACTGTGTGCTTGTGGTCAGTGTGTAAGGCATGGCTTTATGTTTTTCAACCATAAATTAATTTATCTGCATTGGGGGCTAGGGGGCTAGGAAGAGTTGTACCAAACATGGCTTGGCAGAAAAATCACTCTCTGAGTTTTCAGTAAGGGCACTAGAAGCACAGGGTAGGAAGGAAGCCATACTAATGCAGAATATGGGTTTTTAAAATGCATAGCTGTGGGACAGAATGTAGGCTCAGCAATTCAGAGCACTATCTGTTCTTGTAGTGAGCCAGAAACAACTTCTACCAGCTTGAAACCATTTGTAAGCCCACTTCTAGGGGACCTGATGCCTTCTTTTGATTGAATACAGGCACCAGGGTCACAGAAGGTACAAAGAAATATGAGCAGGTTAAAAAAAAGCAAGCAAGCAAGCAAACAAACAAGCCAAAACCTCATACACATTAAATAACCCCCTGCACATATGTAGCAGATTTGCAGTATGGCCAACATGCGTGTTCACTAACAACGGGAGTAAGGGCTGTCAATGACTTTATTGCTTGCCTCTGGATCCCTTTCCCCTAGCTGGGCTGCCCTCTCATGCCCCAGTGGGAGAGGATGCACCATGTCCTGCTCCAGCAGGAGGTGCCAGCCTGGATTGGGCACCCTTGGGGGCCTTCCCTGCTCTGGGAAGAAGGAGAGAAAGGGAATGATTCAAGAGAGTCCTGAGGGTAGGGCTGGGAGGAGAGAAGGTAGGGGGCTGGTATCCAGCTGTAAGGAGTGAGTAAATGACAAAAAGAAAAAAAAAGAAAGAAAAAAATTGAAAAAGAAAGGTCTAACCGAACTTCCCAAAGGGAATTCCAGGGGAGAGGAATTGTTCCAAAATTTTTATCCCACTTTGGTACTTTGGATGAAAAGAATAGTAGCTTTTGTTAAACTACCTCTCTAGTAATTGGCTATAGGCCTAAGGACTTTTTTTTTTTTTTAATATGGGGAAAAAAGAGGAATTGAGACCAGGCATAATGTCTACACAATGCAGAGCCAAGCAACCTAGACTTTTAAAAGATTATTAAGATTTTTAATAGATATATTAAAAAGTTGTATTATGACTATAAAAGGATTTTCCCTTTGACAGCAAACATCAATTGCAAAATAGTATGATAAAAACATATTGTGTGGAAAAACAAGTAAGTTAAAGTCTGTCTTCATGAGAATGATCAAGTGTAAGCAATTAGGAGATCTTTAGGATCACCAGTCACATGCTCACCCCTGATAACAGCACTGACAGAAGCCGTCATCTTTTTTATTTATATTATACTCCTTTCATTTATTTTGTGTGCATAGCTGTAAAGGTTAGAAGCCAGCTTGCAGTGGCATTCTCCTCTCTTCTGCCACCACGTGGAACCTGGAAATCCCCTCAGGTTGTCAACCTTGACAGTAAGTGTGTATGCCTACCTGCTGAGCCATTTTTCTAGTCCCAAGGTAGATTTTTATTATGATGATGATTATTATGGAACTTGGGACACTGAGGACACTTCTCAGGTCATCCAGTGTGAAAAAAGCAGAGTCATATGTACATCCTGTCAACTTGGCCGAGAAAGAATTCTTTGCATGTCATACCCATATATCTATGGTTTTGAAATTAGCAGGTGTAGAGATTTCCAAAGTCTGCTATGGTGGCTACTTTTGAATTCATATACTTCCCAGGGTATTAATTTAAACCAAAAGTAGTGCTGGTTACCATAAAACTTTCAAGGAAGTATTTTTATTAGGTAATTCAAGGTATCATTTAAAAATGTAAATTTTACTGAAAATACACACTTCTTGGCATAATTGAATTCTATCTATTTATAACCAGAATCCCCTCTCTTTAAAGAGTGAATTGTATTCTGAAGATATGGTTCAAATTTTGTTTTAAGACTCATGTAATTTTTCAGGGAGACAAAGTTAATATGTATAGATTTGATTTTCCTTCTTTTAAAACCAAGAGTTTGTCCAGTAAACTGACTTAAGATGAAATCCAGAATCAATATGTAATTAAGGCACTCACAAGCATTGTAGCAAATTACCATTTGTAAAATTATCATTGTAGCAAATATACAATGGAAAGTTTTAAGTTGAGTGTCAGGTGCTGCCCACAGCAAACAGGATATGACATCCTGCAACCCAGATACTATGCCAACTATGTTAATAAACATCCAAGAAGTTAATGTAATGAGTACAAAATTGTGAGTTTTAATAAGGATATACCATAGAAAAATGCTTTGGGGGTTAGTGATGTGCTTACACAATTTAAAGATGGACACTAAACTACAGGCAGTAAAATTCAATTACAGTGACTATAAGATGAAGTCAGGTATAGTCTTGTGAAGCAGCAGGTACACAGCATCATTTTACCAATAAAGCCTCCTGCTGTCATGGTTGATCACACTTTTATTCTAATAATTTAGTTTATGAGCATAACAGAGAGACTGAATGGTTCGTGTGGGATTAGGCAATCTCATTATTTTATCACAGTGAAACATTGCATTTCAGAGAAACAGCATAAGTAGACTTTACAAAGGGTATTTTCAAACCAGGGATAACTATGATCCAGGCTCCTAAATCAACTGGGAAATGAAAGTGAAAAGACGGTATATGCATGGGAGACGTAATGTCTGTCTTGTCTGGAAATAGGATGATTGGCAGTTATAGCTAACCATCATTCTGAGAATGGTAAGAGTATTGAACATTCTTTTTTATAATTATCAAACAAATTTAACAGAGGTGGAGGGATTCCTAACACTGTTTTCTCCAAAAAATAGATATCACTTATGCCCATTTTTATTTCATTACTTCAATAGGTGCATCCATATTATTTTTCTTAAGAGTCAAAGCTTGCTATATGGTAGATTTAAACTCCTGAATGCTTGCATGCCATATTTTTTACAAGGAGAGTAATTCTACTTAAGAGTACTTTTCTTCAAGGGAAATAAAATTGCCCACAATCTATGCAAATTACATGGAGAGCGTGGATCTGAATGAAATGCTCATAGCCTTAACTGACAGATTATTAGATGCAAAGAAGAGAATATACAGCATTACACTTTCAAAATTTACAGGCATAAAAGGGAAACAGACATTAAGATTCTGTTTATATGAAAACATAGCAGGCCATTGAAAAGTTAGATATTAAGTTACATCCTTTATTTTGCCAGCAAAACATCCAAGTGAATATAAATATTTTTGTGGGGTATCATTATCTATGGGTGATTTTGTTAGGGAAATATGATTGCAAAATAGCAAAGGCAGCAAAATAAGATTCAAAATATTCTTCCTTTGAACTTCCCCTCCACTCAGTGAAATGATATTTGTGTGGGAGGCAGGGGTGGCTCAGGTGTTATGAGTGTTTCTTGTTCTTGCAGGGTGCGTGGGGTCAATTTCTAGCTCCATGTCCATAAGTTCACAGTGTCCTATAAGTCCAGCTGCAAGGGATCAGATGCTTCTTCTGCTCTCCACAGGCAACTGCACATAGCCTCCAGAGAGCCATAGGACCATAATGCATACTGTCAGGTGTCAAGCATATGGCATTTCTCAGATCTGGGTGTAGTACATTAGAGGTAGGGGTGTTCAGCTCATTTCCCTTGCTACATTCCAGATTTGATGAGGTAATTACAAGGTAACTCTACTGTAGTTGGAGGAAGATCTGAAGACTGACAATATGTATTTCAACAGTCAATCCTCCTATTCCTTTTTAATTCTCCTGTTATTTATTTCTTTCATGGAAATTCATCCATCACATTGTTGTCTCTTATTTTAGTTTGATCACTTATTTTAGATGATTTATTTTTCCTCTGTACTTAAAGGATGGCTTTACAGAGACAACAGTCTAGGTTGGCATGCTTTTCTTTCACCACCTTAAATATTTAATGCATTTTTTGCTTCCATGGCTTCAAAATGAATAACTGTTATGCTACTTTTTTTTTCTTGTAACCTTGTTAGCCTTTTATTTTCTCTCGTTTTGTGACTTATATATGACACAGCTACATTATATATCTTTATCAAGTTTGATGTTTGCTGATCTGAGGCTTCTGGATATAAAGTTGATTTGTGTCATTGAAAACTCCCAGCCACTAGTACCTAAAATAATCCTTGTCTTTCTTTTGTCATCTATATTAGACATAAATTATGCCTATTGTAATGATCTCATTTTTTTACATTATTGTGTAGCAGTTTCCTCCAAAATGTAAACATTCCATCCATCCTCCTTAAGATGGGATGAAAACAAGTAACAATAGCTTCAGGAAGTCCCTAAAATTGACTAGATTCAAATTGACTAGGCTCTTCCCTCCAAGTTGTACACAATAATGACTGATAAGAGTAACTCGCAGACAAGCAAGATTGAAAGGAAGACTGTCAGACAGGCCATGCTGCCAGAAAAGAAGCATAGACCAGCAGATCTGCCTGGAGGCTGATTAGATTAACTCAGCTACCCAGAAAGGACACGCTTAACCCCTAGAGCTGCCTGCAAGGGGGCAGTAAAATCCAGAAATTCAGGTATTGTGAACTGTTACCGTTGTTGGGCTGGTCTTTTGATGATGCAATTCTCTTTGAATTAATTCTCCCTCTGTAAGTAACCGCTTACACGTATTAAACTGTAATACGTGTAAATAACCCTGTAAATAACCCCAATAAAACTCGTTGATTTACCAAGTTAAACTTTGGTGGTTGAAATGCCAGACTGTCTCCATTTTCTTTCTAGGAGCCATTTTGAGTCTGTAGCCAAGTTAACTTTCTTTTTTCTATAAAGCTTGAGTTTATATTTCTCAGAGCTGGGATGTACACACCCAGTAACCATAGACTGGACCATAACACCTCCCTACCTGTACTTAGAAATGCTCTGTACTCCTTGTTTCATGATCTACTTTTCCTAAGTGCCTGTCTAACTTCTATAACCATACTTGTGTGCAAAATCTCTCACTCTATGGGTTTGCCCTGTAAAAAGGGCATGAGAAATTGCCTCAGGGTTGATCTCATGAATCCCACCTTAGTGGGAGATAGCTGCTGATTAGGCTCTGATGTATACATAAATAATGTTTAATTTAGTTTGACTATAACTTGGCTTGGTGCTCTTTCTCCTTATGTCTAAGGGATTAACAGTGGTGTTCTTATTTTGGTCTGTCATGAGCTTCCTATCTGGGGTAAGTAGAATTGTGTGTTGCCCAGGATAAATCTGTTATACAGAAACCTCTACTTTTAGTTTGCAAATTGTACATTATCATTTTTTTCAGGTCATTGTTTCTTAACCCTTTCCAGCCTGTTGACTGCACAGGTTGTAATGGTATCGTTCACTTTGAAAAATTATCTTTAGATTCTGTTTTTTGAGTCTACATTTCTATTTGCTCTAAAAGATTTATTTGGTTTCTATTATCTTTAAATTTTTTTAATGTTACATATTGTTTTTAAAAGATTTATTTATTTATTATGTATATAGAATTCTGCCTGCATGTACACCTACATGCCAAAAGAGGAAACCAGACTTCATTATAGATGTTTGTGAGCCACCATGTGGTTGTTAGGAATTGAACTCAGGGCCTTTGGAAGAACAATCAGTGCTCTTAACCTCTGAGCCACTTCTCCAACCCATAAATATTATTTTCAATTTTAGTTAGGTATATATGTATATGTGTGCACATATGTGTAATGAGTACAGTGCTCACATAGGCCAGAAGAGAGCATGTGACCCTCTGAAGCTGGAGTTACAGGTGGTTTTGTGCCACCCCACCTGGCTACTGAAAACTGAACTCTGCTCTTCTATAGCAGTAGGCAGTTCTCTTAAATGCTAAACCATCTTTTAAGCCCTGACCTCTCTCTTATATTCACCATATGTTCTTGAATGTTTGTTGTCCAATTGTCTAATATTCTCAGCATGATAATCACAAGCTTATCATCTGATGATAGATAGTGGATACCAGCATTTCTGCCATTTGGAAGTCTACTTTTGATAGTTAAGTTTGCTTTTTGGTCTTTTTTTAACATTTATCATCTCTTGTAGTTACACATAAAATTTAAAGTGATATCTTTGATCCAGGAAGAATAGACCTTTCATGTTAGGCTTCAAGATTACCCAACTAGGATTGTCACCAGTCTTTCATGAGTGAATATGTTAGAAAGACATTTGTATATTTCCATTTGACTAATATGATACTGTACAAACAATGTATTTCAAAGAATTAAAACTTAGTAAGTAACACCATGCTGAAAAAAGGGAAAGACAAGAGAGGAATTTTTTTTTTTTTTTTTTTTTTTTTTTTTTTGGCCAGAAAGAGATTTCAGAATTTACTGGACCATCTGACAGAACAGAGTAGAACTGAGACAATGATCAATGATGAGCAGGAGCACATGTTGGCGAGGACTGTTTATACAGAGGGATTTCTTTAAAATAGAGATCTCTGTTTAAGCATAAGCCTTACCTCAGTACCTCTGTAGGGACTTGGGATCCCTGAATCTCTTCATTTGTCCTTCTAACACGGTTTGGCCATCTTGAATAAGTCTCCTTTCTCTATACCTCATGCCTACTTTCTACTTTCACTGAAGCTGTTGTACTGCCAGAGTCCAGAGTTCTACTGGAAAACTTCTTGTTAAAAGGGATCTAGACTTTGTTTATTGATTGCTGTGATTATGAGGTTAAATTTCTTTGGTGTCATTATTCTCATATCCACCATTGTCTATGGGTTTCCATAGATATTCCTCATTATATAGGGCCTTACTGCTGCATTTTTCTTTCTTTCTTTCTTTTTTATTTTTAGTTGTGGTCTCCCAAAATAGATGAGAAGGTACAAGGAAAAAAAACATTTTGCTTCCCTGTATTCTTGTGTATATTGTATTGATCTACTGGGACTGGATTCGTGGTCTGTGAATGTCACATATGTTTAGCTTTCCCAACTTCCATTAAGGCAAAGTCCAGAGGGATTGGAATTGATTATCACATACATGCCATGTTGGCTAGGTACTGATAATATTGGGTCTCTCTCTCTTACTCTCTATTTCTTGAGGTTAGGCTTTTGCTAATGAGCAATGCATGATCTGGACATGTTACAAAATTATTTTCTTTTCTCCTACAGTATTAGAGGCATACCTAAGCTTTACTCTGGAACCTGTTAAGACAAAAGCAACAGAGGACTCTTAAGCTGAGCCCCTGGAATTCTATCTCCCCAGCTGATGTGTTCATTATATATATTTTAGTAAATCTATGGCAAGTACTGTAACTGGAGTCAGGGGGTTGCCTCTCCATGTGTTCAAAGTCAACATAAACACTCAAGATATAAAAGATATGAGAAATGTTTATGACCCAAAGCAAGTATGGATAACTAGGGGTCATCTTCAATGCAAGGCTGTTCATAAAAGAAGCCCAGGGACCCATGGTGGGGGATTTATTAGGTAGACTATATTGGGGGAGGAGAGAGTCCTTCTTCCTAACATGTCCAGTTTGTGCCATCATGTTTTAGATGACAATAAAGGGAAAGATTACTTAAACATATATATATATATATATACATATACATATATTTCAGTTTTATATATTTATGTGCTATGTGTATGAGTATGCACACCCATGAGGGCAGATGATCATGGAAGGCAACAGAAGGTGTTACATCCTTCCAGCTGCAGCTTCTTGAGGTTGTGGGTGGCTCAGTTCTCTGCAGAAGTAGTGCATACTTTTCATCTTCAAGTCATGTCTCCGGCCTGGAAAAAAAAAAAAAAAAGGTTTCCAGGAGTTGTAGGACAGCAGGATCATCTCTGCGAAGATGCCCACCTTGCTACTTCCTTAGCAATATTACTTCAGACTTGGCCATGCCTCACTCTCTGTCAGTGAGGGTCTCCACATCTACCTGCCTCTGGGAGCTTCAGTATGGAAACCTCAACTCTCTGATTAATCTGAGGTGAGTTGTTTATTTTTAGTCTGTTCATCTCTGTGTGTATGTGATAAAGATTAGAAGTGATAACATATTGACTTAATAGCCAAAATGTATTCTTTGATGATTTTATAGTATTATTAAGTATTTTAACTCCTTAAAATTCTTTGCTTTGAAATTTAAATCATTTTAAGATTTTATCTATCTAATTTATTTAATATATGTAGGTCTTTTGTCTGCATATATGTCTGTGCAATATGTAGGTACCTCATGCCGAAGAACACCAGAAGAGGGCATCTTAGAACCAGAGTTACAGATGTTTGCCAGCCACCATGGGGTTTTCTGGGTTTTGAATGTGGTTTGTTTGGAAGAGTATCCATTTTTCTTAACTACTAAGCCATATTTTTAGCCTGGTATTAAAAACAAAACAAACCAAAACCTTGCACTGTGTGTACGTGCATGGGCGTGTGTATTTGAGTGCCAGTGCTCACAGGCCAGTCTCTAGAAACTGTGAGATCCTCTGGAGCAGGAATCACACACAGTCTTGTAGGCAGTCTACCGTGAATCCTGGTAGCTGAGCTCAGATCCCCTAAAGGGGTAGTGTAATACATGTTATTTATTGCAGTGCTATTTCTCTAGTAGTATGTGCTATTAATTACTGAGCCAACCTCTTGCTATTACAGTTTTAAAGAGGCCAGTGCCCTCTTCTGGCCTTTGTGGTCACTGTGTGCATGTGGTGCATGCATACACACACACACACACACACACACACGAACACACACACACACTAAATAAAAGAGTCTGAAGGGTAGATTGTAGTGCATTTTTCTGTTCCCAAGGCCACACTGATCTTGCAGTTTAGCGTTTTTGAATAATTGTTTCAGTAACAGAAGATGACAACTTTTAAATGATCACCACCACAGAAATAAGAATGATATATTAAATGGACACAATGGCAAACTTCATTTTATTCTGATTTGTTTATTACATTTCATTTTATTATTTTAGTTTAGTTTCTTGAGACCGGCTGTCATGTAGCCCAAACTCGTTTAAAACTCACTATGTGAGGGATGAAATTTTGGTAGTCCTTGAATACATCCCCCAGTGCTGGGTTTTCAGGACTTTACTCCATGTCTGGATTATGTGGTGCTTGGGGACAGAACCCAAGCAAGAATGTTCACCCTAGTCAAGAACCCCACAACTGCCCTACAGCCTTGGAAAAACTTTTTTTTAATTTTAGCTTTTTTTTTTTCAATTTATGTTACCATCTCACTGTTATTTGTGTTTTATATCCACAATTTTTCATTGTCTTTTATTTTTGTATAAAGGTAGTCTCTCACTCATATTATTTTCAAATTGTGAGTGGTAATTAAAAAACAGAAAACCACCAGGTAGAGAGTCATTAACAACAACAACAAAACCACATACAATATTGGAACCGATGGTAATTAACACAGTTTGTATAAGATAATAGAACTATTGATGATGTTGTGAGACTGGGACCTTTGGTGGGGTCAGCTAATCTCAGTGAAATGCTTTATAGTATTACAACTAAACCATTGGCTTGAACACCACTGTTCCACAATTACTTTAATTTTTTTAAGGATATGAGTAATTGAGACGATGTCTTAAAAAACTTATTTCATCTTCAAATTCTTATACTATGTTAAACTTTGAAGTATATTAAGATACCTCTGTAAATACAATGGTTGTCAATTGTGGTGCAAATTTCCACCAGTTTAGAAATGGTTGATTAAAGCCCAACCATACTTTGCATTGTGTCCATTATGATTGAGAACAAAGATTGTAAACACAGATCTTCTTTTAATTTCTTTAAGAATCTTTGAACTAGAACTTCAGTTGAATGAAGCAATAAGTAAAAATAAGTACATTTTATACTTATGATATTGTTATTCATCACAAATGATGCTAATGATCTCTCAATGCTTGTATATCTCTATGATGCTGAAATCATATGTTTTGTACATAAATATATTTGTATATTATTTACATTTTAATATGTTAAATTTTTGAGAATTTCACATATGCAAACAATATATTTTCATTATATTCATCCACTAACTCTTCCCAGATCTACCCTAAACTCCCCTACCCAGATTCCTGTCCTCTTTTATTATTTATCTATTCCGAACCCACTGAGTCTTATTTGTGTTTTTCATGTACACCTCTGTATGGGTCCACCCACTGAAGCCCAGTCAACCTAGCAGGAGAGCCACAATTAGAGCAACTGGACTCTCTCTAGATCAGTTGAAACTAGCTGTCAATATATCATTTTAGGAATGAGGTGTGGTGAAAACCTTACAACTCCGTGCTGCAGTGTTGTGTGGCTGGGTCATGTGCAGGTCGTGTCCATTCAACCATACCTGCTGTGACTTCATATGTGTGGTGATCCTATCATGTCTAGAACACTGTCAGTCCTGCTTATACTGTCCGTAATGACCTATTTACTTCCTGTTCCATGATCACTCTGAGCCTTTCAGACAGGAGAGTCATTGTTATTTTTAATGAGTATACACATTTATAGTTCAACCAACATTGTATAACCTTTCCATTATATCCTTGCCAATACTTTTTATCCTCTTCAATTACATAAAAAACTAATAAAACCTATATATTAAGATCAATATGAAAATTATTCTCTAAGTCAAGATCTCTATGTGAAAGAGCTGTAATGTCATTTACAGAGCCTGGAAGATCAACGATTCTTCAAGGATGTTCTCTTTCACCATTTCTACTCAGCATGATACTATAAGTAATGGCTGGAATAATTAAATAAGAAAAAAGAGGGTCAATTTAAAAGGAGAATTAAAACTATCACCATTTGCTTTTTATATCATAAAATGTGCAGAGAGCACATGACATGTAATGCAATAGCCTGTTAGGATTACAGTCAATCTCAAAGCAAGAGAGTGTCACAGTATGACACTGATATAATTTAGGATTACATTCAATCTCAAAGCAAGAGTGTCACAGTATGACACCGATGTAACTGGAAACAAGACCGTGAGGAATGCTCAGACACAGAAACACAGGCATCCACTGATAGAGTCTAAGCAAGACCTAGCTATGCCTTGCAATGGAAACTGTGACAAAGCACAGTGGCTTAACATGTGGGGCTTTCTATTTAGCACCACACAATAGAATGTGAAGAATTATTAAAGTAGCTATCTAAGTTCTGGACCTCAGTGGCTGGAAAAAAAATTTTGTCCAGGTCAGGAAGAAATGAATGGGATTCATGGTTTAATCATTGAAGATTCCATTTAGGACATGGTGAAGTTTCAGTGGCCAACTGTAATTCAGTAGGTGTTGACTACAGGAAACTCCTGATCACTCAAAAGAAAGAACAGTCAAAATTAGAATGTCAACAGGAGAAAAGCATACAAAATGGAGGTTGAAAAGTTAAAGCATAAATAAAGAGTAGAAATGATCACTCATTTCTCAATAGCTTCATGGCCACTAAAAATTTAATTGCAATTTTTTAGTTGGTTAGTTAGTTAGTTAGTTAGTTAGTTAGTTAGTTAGTTAGTTAGTT
>NW_026596240.1:9405755-9442774 GCF_907164565.1 Psammomys obesus | reverse complement strand
GTTAGTTAGTTAGTTAGTTAGTTAGTTAGTTAGTTAGTTAGTTAGTTAGTTACTACTTATTGAAATGTTCTTACCTTGAAACCTTAAATGTTGAAGACTTCACTCTCTTGATTAGAGTGCCTCCAACTCACGGATATCTGTCTGCCTCTGCTTCCCAAATTCTGGAATTGATGGCATGCACTACCATGCCTAAATTTATAATATTTAAATGTTGCATTAAAAACACAAAAACAGGGTGCACTAAATAGCTTAAGTTTATGCCTGTTGTTCATTTTATTATCTTTTCTTTTTAAAAACCATTTTTAGTTATTATTCAAGAATTTCATAGATACATACAATGTATTTCAATCACATTCTGTCCCCAAGTTTACTACTCCAACTCCTGCCAAGTCCTCTTCTCCTACAACATTTCCAGCCTAAATCTATGTCGTCATTTTTATGGTTAAAATTTTATTAACTACTAAATCTAATTACTACTGTCCATATACTGGTGAAGCAAGGACAGGGGGTTGGGAGGTGCACACTGAAACATGGTTAACCTTCCATAGATACACCCTTAGCTGTCACCATTTTACATTTTCTTTTTAAACAAACAAACAAAAAACACTGCATATTGCATTAAACTGCGTAAAATATTACATTCTGCTCTGGCACAGGTTATATAGCAAAGCGTGTGTGTTACCATGAAGTCTGAAAGACTTACAGTTGACTCTTGACTGAAAATATCCATCAGTCCTGAGGTGACACAGATACATAGATATTGGGGTAGGAAGCTCAGTGTTAAAAAGCACAATAACTAGCCTCAGTGAGACACAATAACGGGGACTTAAGAGGGCAGATATTGCATTTCAGGTTTGGCCTAGACTGAAAATCTTTGAAAAAGGAAGCTACATAGATGTTTAGATACTTATACATTAGTATTACAAATAAAATTTAATCTTATTTACCAGTATGAGAAGCTGGGCAAATTACCTATCTCGTAAAAATTAACAATGGGTATTATTATACTGGCATTGCATAACTTGCTTAGAAATGTTATCTGAATTTGTGCTTGGATTTTATTGAGTTTGCTAATAATTCCTGTGTCCTTGTTCATTTGCCGACATGTGCTTCTCTGTGCCTACCCCTACTAATCCTGCAGTGGTTATTTCTTGTAGACAGTTCTTTAGTTACATGATGCATTTTACCATGTCAGAGTATATAATAATTTCCAAATGAAATAAAAAATTGTGCCTCATTTTTTTATTTAAAAACACTAAAATTTATAAACATATTAATTACTTGACTTTTAATTATATTGCTGAACATAATTTTACTTTGTGTACATTAAATCTTGTTTTTTATTCTAATTTCTACAGTTCAGCTATGAAAAATGCAATGCAGTCTTAGTACTCAGATGTTGAGATACAAATGCATGCAGAGTCTTATACTCCATACTTAAAGTACAGAAATATGGTATGCACATTCCTTTTTAAATTATATTTTTATATTAATTACAGCTTATTCACTTTGTATCCCAGCTCTAGCCCTGTCCCTTATTCCCTCCCAATCCTACGCTTCCCCCCCCCCTCATCTCCTCCCATGCCCCTCTCCAAGTCAACTGATAGGGGAAGTCCTCCTCCCCTTCCATCTGACCCTAGCTTATCAGGTCTCATCAGGACTGGCTTGATATGCACATTCTTACAAACAGTAATAAAATTCTAACAACGTAGCATCCTACCAGAGCAAATCATGTTTAACAAGGGTATTTGTTACAAATGATGTTTTTAAAATAACAGTAGTAAAATCCTAAAAAAAAAAAAAAAGAGTATGTCTTATTAGTTTTTCTCAGCACATATGATAGTAGGATTCAGCACATCATTGTCATCCAAGTCGGTCAGTTTACATTGTGTCAATGTGCCACAGTTTCTTTATCTATTCCTCCATTGAGGGATATCTAGATTGTTTCCATTTTCTGGCTATTATGAATAAAGCTGCTAAGAACATAGTTTAGCAGATGTCCTTACTGAATGGCGAAGCAACTTTTGGGTATATGCCCAGGAGTGGTATAGCTCGATCTTGATGTAGTGCTATTCCTAGTTTTCTGAGAAAAAGCCAGATTGATTTCTAAAGTGGTTGTACAAGTTTGCACTCCCAGTAGGAATTTAGTAGTGCTCCCCTTTCTCCACATCCTTGCCAACATGTGCTATCACTTGGTTTTTTATCCTAGCCATTCTGACTGATGTAAAATGGAATCTCAGAGTCTCTGAAGAAAGAAATTGAAGAAAATATCAGAAAATGGAAAGATCTCGTATGCTCATGGATTGGTAGGCTTAACATAGTAAAACTGAGCATCCCACCAAAAGTAATCCAAAGGTCAATTTACATTGCACCTTGTTATCTTCTTTATCCACTGCATCTCTCCTCCATTCTTCCTATCCTGATGGCTACCTTCCACCTCACTAATGCTCATTCCATCTGCTTTTCTGCTATGTTTTCACTATGTGCCCTCTAAAGAGTGTCCTCCCCTTTCCCATTACACCTTAAGCTTCATGTTCTACACACATACACACACATACATGCATGCACACACACATGCATGTGAATCTCTATTTATGATTAAATCTTTGTTTCACATATGACAGAAAAGTAGGAGTTGTTCTGAATCTGACTTACTCAATATAATTATTTCTGGATCCATCCCCTTCCTTACCAATCTTAAGATTTCATTTTACTTCATGTCATCCATTACGGGTATGTATCATGATGCTTCACGCATCTCCTTTCACTCATGTAAGCTCTTCTCTTTTATTATTTTATTTATATACATTAACCATATACGCATAAAACAATAAACAAAAAGAGAAAATATACAACCAGTGCAAGGATAAATACCTAGTATGCTCTTTGGAGTGTTTAAACATTGAAACACAGTTATATTTTGATTTTATGCCCTATTTTTCAGAAAAGATTTACAGAGCATCTTCCAGGAAAACAAAAACAGAGTAACTTGAATGACTACAAAGTACTGTGAATCAGGATTCTTCATCTTCTTCCTGTTACACTGACCACAAATTGAGCTAGCAAAAGACACAATGGTCATTTCATTCTTACTTCTCTATCTTCTGAAACAAGGTGTTAATATGATGGCCTCTATGTTTCCCGTTCATCACACCACTGTTTATGAAGTGCATATTATATTATAAAATGACTCCAAGAGCTAGCAAGCTACAAGTCTTTTTCTCATGATAATAATCTAATCTCTATCATTTCTATGAAAAGCTATTATTATTCTAAAACAAATCCTTTTATAGCATGCATGTAAACTAAGTGTATTTTTATTTGTAAAACACGGTTTCTGAAACAAAATGACTTGGTAGTTGCAGAGAAAACAGAAATGGATGTCTTTCTTAGTAAGAAGAACAGGGGCTGTCTCTGACACGGACTCAGTGGTGTGCTCTTTGATCACCTCATCCTGAGGGTTGGGGAGGCACCCTTACCAGGCCACAGAGGAGGACATGGCAGCCAGTCCTGATGAGACCTGAAAGGCTAGGGTCAGATGGAAGGGGGGGAGGACCTTGCCCATCAGTGCACTTGGGGAGGGGCATGGGAGAAGAGGGAAGGAGGGTGGAATTGAAAGGGAATGAGGGAGAGGGCTACAGCTGGGATACAAAATGAATACATTGCAATAAATAAAAAAAATAAATAGCAAAAAACAAAAAAATAAATAATTTTAAATTATAAGAATTTATATATATTGGATATGAGTCCTCTGTCAGATAAAGGGTTGGTGATGATTCTTTCCCAATCTGTAGGCAGTCGCTTTGTTTTGATGACGGTGTCCTTTGCTTTACAGAAGCTTTTCAATTTCATGAGGTCCCATTTATTGATTGTTGCTCTTATTGCCTGTGCTGTTGGTGTTCTGTTCAGGAAGTTTTCTCCTGTACCAATGAGTTCTAGGATATTCCCCACTTTTTTTTCCAGCCGATTTAATGTGTCTGGTTTTATGTTGAGGTCTTTGATCCACTTGGACTTCAGTTTTGTGCAGGGTGATAAGTATGGATCTATTTTCATTTTTCTACATGTAGACATCCAATTGGACGAGCACCATTTGTTGAAGATGCTATCTTTTTTCCATTGTATGGTTTTGGCATTTTTGTCAAAAATCAGGTGTCCGTAAGTGTGTGGGTTTATTTCTGGGTCTTCTGTTCGAGTCCATTGATCCACCATTCTGTTTCTATGCCAGTACCATGTAGTTTTTATAACTGTTGCTCTATAGTACAGCTTGAGATCAGGGATGGAGATACCTCCAGACCTTTTATTGTAGAGGATTGTTTTAGCAATTCTCGGTTTCTTGTTATTCCATATGAAGTTGAGAATTTTTCTTTCCAGGTCTGTAAAGAATTGTGTTGGCAATTTGATGGGAATTCCATTAAATCTGTAGATTACTTTTGGTAAGATGGCCATTTTTACTCTGTTAATCCTGCCAAGCCATGAGCATGGGAGATCTTTCCATCTTCTCATATCTTCCTCTAATTATTTCTTCAGAGACTTGAAATTTTTTTCATGCCTCTGAAAGCCAGATGAAAACAGGAAACAACCTTGAAACCTGCCACAGAGGGCCTCTGAAGGCTTCTGCAGTATAGACTGTCAAAGCAGATGCTGAGCCTGATGGCCAACTGATGGGCAGAGTGAATGGAATTTTATGTAAGAAGTGGGAAATAGTAAGAGCTGGAGGGGTCGGGAACTCCACAAGGAGAGCAACAGAACAAGATAATTTGAACACAGGGAACTTCCCAGAGACTCATACTCCAATCAAGGACTATTCGTGGAGATGACCTGGAACCCCTGCATAGGTGTAGCCCATGGCAGTTCAGTGTCCAAGTGGGTTACATAGCAATGGGAAGAGGGACTGCCTCTGACATAATCTGATTGGTCTGCTCGTTGATCACCTCCCCCTGAGGGGGAAGCAGCCTTACCAGGCCACGGTAGAGGACAATGCAGCCACTTTTGATGAGAACTGATAGACTAAGATCAGAAAGGAGAGGAGAAGCTCCCCTATCAGTGGACTTGGGGAGTGGCATGCATGCAGAAATGGGAGGGAGTGTGGGATCGGGAGGGGAGGAGGGAGGGGCTTATGGGGGGATACAAAATGAATAAAGTGTAATTAATAAAAAATTAAAAAAAAAGAATTTAGGGAATGTGTTCTAAACATAAGCCTGAATATTAACTGAAAACATATGCTGTCCCACTGAATTCGTATTTTATTGTTTTTATTTTATTTTACTTATTCTTTCTCTCATACATACATCCCAATTGTAACCTTCCCTTCCTCCTCTCCTTCCACCCACCTCCCTTTTCCCCCTAGATCCACTGTTCCTCTGTTTTTCTTCATATAAAAGCAGGCCTCCCAGTGATACAACTGAAATTGGACCTAACAAGGTGCTAGGCTGGACAAGGAAACCTAGTAGGAGAAAAAGGGCCCTACAAGCAGTAGGACACCCCACTCTCATTGTTAGGAGTCAAAAAAAAAATCCAAGCTGAGGAGCCACAGCGATTTTGTAGATGGCCTGGTGCAGACCACGCAGACTCCATAGTCGCCACTTCCTTGTCTGTAAGCACCTGTGAACCCTGTTTAGTTGACTCTGAGAGCCATGTCCTTCTGGTGTCCTTGACCTCTCTTTGTACAGTCCTTTTCCTTCCTCCTCTACTGGGCTTCCCCAGAATTTGACTAATGTCTGGCTGTGGGGTTCTGAATCTGTCCCCACCAGCTGCTGGAGGAAACCTCTCAGTTGAGGATTGGGCTAGCCACTGATCTTACAAGTATAGCAGAATATCATTAGGAATCATTTTTTTTTTCTTAACGTTTTTAAATTTTTCTTGTTGTTGTTAATCCTGTTTGGTTCTACCTTAGGTCTCTAAACCTTATACCTACTATGAAATTAACATGGCAGTTCCTAAAAAAAAATTTGGGGTCATCAATCACCTCAGGATCCAGCTAAACTACTCTTGTGCACATACCCAGAAGATAACTTATCCTACCACAAGAACACTTGCTCAACTGCCAGGAGCCAAAGCTATTTACTGAAGCCAAAGCCAAGGAGAGAGCAAAGGTCATTTAGTGGAGACCTAAAGCTATTTAGTGAGAGAGTTACCCAGGACCCTAAATCATGGGTGATAGGTTTGTGAGGACATCTCTCTGTTAGTTTTAGAGCATCAGTAAGTGAGTTATCTTAAGAAAACATTCTTATGATATCTTGCAGGTGTGATATTCAAGCCATGAAAGCACTCTTGTTATCTCCCGCAGCAGTAATTTACACTTCCCCCTTTTCCTGCCTTCTCCCTATATAAGTTGGGTAAAAATTTCTAATAAACGAGGCTTTGATCAGACAAACAGACTTGGCCTCCTCATTCCTTGCGTCTCTTGTCCTCCCCATTCTTTCCAACCTCTCCCCCCTTTAGGAACCCTTGAACTCCTGCTGGTAGGGACACTCAACTATGTTTATAGCAGCTTTATTCAGATAGCCAGGAACTGGAAATCGTCTAGATATACCTCCACCGGAGAATGGATTAAAAATAGATGTGGTACATTACACAATGGAGTATTACTCAGCAGTTAGAAAAAAAAAATGACACCATGAATTTACTGGCAAATGAATGGAAATAGAAAAAAAAATAAAATCAACCTGAAAGAGACAACCCAGACGCAGAAAAGATCCCTTTCTTTTGATGTTAAATTTTCAAAAATTTAAAAATTCCATTTATTATTATCAAGAGAGAGAAAGAGAGAGAGAATGCAGGCATATTCTCATGGCAGGCCAGAATGCATGTGTGAAGGTCACAGAACAAATTTTCAAAAGTTGGATTTCTCCTTCCATGGTGTCATTTGGAGACTGAGCTTAGATACTCAGACTTGAACAGAAAGTGCTTCCAACCCTCTGAGCTATCTGCTGGCCCTTAAAATTTTCAACACATTGAGCAAGATACAGAGCAAAAACTTGATCACGCTTCCCATATACACTAAGATATTACACTAAGATATTTATTCTCTCTCTCCCTCCCTCTCTCTCTCTCTCTCTCTCTCTCTCTCTGTGTGTGTGTGTGTGTGTGTGTGTATCTGAGTGCTCAGGAGAGCTGGCACTATAGGCCATTGTGAGCCCCTTTATGTTTGTGCTTGGAACCAAACTTGGCTCTCTCAGGAAAGCACCTCTATTTAATTTTCCACTCCATGACATGTTATAATTTTAATCCCCAAAGTAGGAAGATACCTGTTTCCTGGGAAAGTAAAGAACATATCCAAAAGTCTTCAAAGTATCGCTTCTCACTGGGCTTAGTCCTTTCAGCAACTTCTCTTCTTCATCTCCACACTCTTCTGTCAAATTAAACTCAGAAAATGCCACTTCAGACTTCAACACACTCAATACACAAGGCTCGGCAAAGCCCTTTAGTTACACAGATTTTAGCAATTAAGGACTATTGCAATATCGGGCTGCTTCTCTTTTTTATAAATATGTGACCAAAAATGCTACAACTGTAAGTTTTATTCTATTTTTATTCCTTTTTTCCCCTGAAACCTTTCTTTTTTTAAGGGAAGCTAATGAGACCAGAGACTGGCAATGGGAAATGACAGGATAGAGACCATGAAAACAAACAGTTAATGAAAAAAGTTTCCAAAATTGAATGAGCACCAAATCAGGTAAGGGATGTTTTTGTGAAGGAAATATCAAAGTGAAAGAAATGGCCTAGTATGAGACACTAAGCAGAAACAATGAAGAATCAAAAGGGTTTTTCTTCCTATCAGAATAGGGATATATATTTTTAGGGCTTTTCTAAGTAGAAAAGTGTCTTAAATTGTGAAAATAACTTAAGCCTTCGATAGGAATCAGAGACAAAGTGAACATAAGGAAAGAGGATGGGGTAGAGAGAAGGGAAAAAGGAAGAGAAGGGAAGGAGAGGGCAAGGGAACACAGGCAAACAAGGACATGAGAAGAGAGGATGTGTTTTGCGAGATTCATGTCATCAACTCTGAGGGAACCTGCAATGCTGAGAAGTTTATTATGCTTTGTTGTTGTTTTGCTTTTAAAATTCTGGGTCCTTCAGAGGTGTAAGAACATTGCAGTTAGATGTAAGATAATTTTTCATCATCTTCTGTGATGTCAAATGCCTTTGAGCAATTTGCAACACTCTAAAAGTGTATTGACAGGTCAGCAAAAATGAAAGGGCATCTCTGTCACCTTGAGGAGTGGTGATCAGAAACAAAGTGCCAACCAATTAGAGCAGGATCAATGATTCCATTTCCTGCTTTCACTGTTGTAAACTGTAGAGAATAAAAAAGAACTAAGTTATTATTTTTCAAAGCTATCATTTCTTGATTGTGTCATAGCAAGTTATTGAAGTACAAGAGAGATTTGAATTGTGAAACATTAAACACACCATTGCTAAGTCACACCAACGCAATTAGACGAAAGTCCTATTAATCACATTTGAAAGATGTGGCAGCCTAACTCATAGTTGGATTCTACTCAAAGCAAAGAAATGGTTTTGCTTGACTCAGGATGTTTGTCTGCTCTAATGATATGTATTTATAAACATAATTAGCGTGTATTATGAGCTTAAAACATGAAGATTTCCAGATGAAGTGATGGCTCAGAGGTTAAGCACACTTAATACTCTTCCAGATGACCCAAATTTAGTCTTCAGCACCCCTATCAGATTGGTCACACCCATTTTTAAGTGCAACTCTGGGGAATATGATGAACTCTGCTGTCCCCTGAGAGGCACTGCGTTAGTGCAAGCACATATGATAGAAATGAAAATTTAAAAAAAAATCTTACAAAATCAATTTTTTGATTGATTTTTTTCTTAGTCATTATTTTCTTAGTCACTTTCTCAAAATGCATTTTCTTGAACAATGTGCTCACTTCCTTACCTGTTTAGAAAACTCATGCTTTCCATTTTGTTTGGTAATTTGAATACATAAAATTTAGAAGCCCATTTTCTTTGTCTGCTCTACAGTGTGGCTTTAATTTAGGACTCTGATTAATGAATACTGGTTAGCTTTGAAACAGAGGTTTGGCATTTGTTCAAGTGTCAAATTATTAGAAGCCTTGACACTTCTGGAACATTTACAGCTCTGGACTATGAATTATACACTGTTAAAACCTTATTGAGTGGAGGGAGATCCAGAGAGGCTCTCAAAGGAAAGTCTTCAAGAGGTGGCTTGGGTTTATGCCCTCTTTTTGTATCTCAGCCTATAAGATGGTCTCCTCATCCTCTTGTAATAACTATACAATTCTTCTGAAAGAGTTGATGGGCCAGAACTTCAGGAGCCATCTTCACACAAAGCTGACTTTTAGGCAAGGCCTGCCTTCCTCTCTGGTCCATTATCTGTCCTGAATGGTGGATCAAAGCATCTAGGTGTTAGGAGAGTCTTTGAAGAAATAGGTGGGGAAAATGGTAGTGGATGAAGTGATGTGGAGGGTCAGGCTGAAAGGAGGAGCCTGATATCTTTTCCCAGCTTCAGATATGTTCTCAGTAAAGTAAAAAGCAAAGGCTAAGGCAGAAATGTGATTGGGAAATTCATACTGAACTTCAAAAAGAAAGGGAAGATACAAATTAATAGAAGAAAATATAGGAGTGTAAGTGTACAAAGACACACTGCATAGCTCCTTAAAGGCAGCAAGTATGAACTCAGTTGATAGTTATTGATTAAAGACTTAATGAGGAAGGCCTTACTTCTTCAGCAATTGGGGATTATAGTAAGTATCTAAATAAGAAATAGTTTTAAAATTGTGTGTGTGTGTGTGTGTGTGTGTACACATGCACACAGGTGTGTTGTGATTGTGAGCAGGGCATCACTGCCTGTCTGTGGAGAGCAGAATGCCACAGTGAGTGTTAACTCTCCCCTTCCACCTCGGTTGAGAAAGAATCTCTTGTTGATCATTGCTGGAAGTCTTCTTCTACTACTATTCTACTAGCCTTCTATTCTTAGGTTTGGTCTTTTTATTGGATGTTTTGTGTCAGGAACTTTCTAGATTTACCGTTTTCTTTGACTGATGTATCGATTTCTCCTATCATATCTTCTACACCTGTGATTGTCTCTTTTGTTTCTTGTATTCTGTTGGTGATCCTCTTCCTGGAGTTCTTGTTCCCTACCCTAGGTTTTCCATCTCTAGGATTGCCTCAGATTGTGTTTTGTTCATTGCTTCTATTTACATTTTCACATCTTGAGCAGTTTTATTCATTTCCTTCTCTCATTTGACTGTGTTTTCCCATATTCCTTCAATGGATTTATTCAATTCCTTCACCTATTTGATTGTATTTACCTTAATTTCTTTGAAGGTTTCATTCTCCTCTTTTAAGGCTTCTATCATTTTCATAACATCAGATTTAAGATCATTTTCTTGTACTTCAGGTGTGTTAGGGTATCCAGCGCTTGCTAAAGTAAGATATCTAGGTTTCATTGATGCCATATGTCCCTGGGCTTTGTAACTTGTGTTCTTATGCTGACCTCTAGCCATCTGGTTGTCCCTGGTGTTAGCAAGCCTAGTGGTAGTAGATCTGCAGGATTGTTGGTAGAGCTGTTGGTCCAGGGTGGTAGCAGTACTTTCATTTTCCTGTGCGGTAGGAGGTGTCAGGGGATATAGGGAGAACAGGTAGTCTCTGGTTACTGCTGGTCTCTTGGATTGCAGATGGAAACTGGGCCCAGGCAATAGGACATGCTGAGAGCTGCTGGTGCTCTCTAATGGCTGCAGATTTCTGCTGCTTCCTGATGACTGGCTGTTTCTGAGATTGCAGGGGTGGTTGGGTCCCAAAAATGGAGAATATCAGGGAGATGGAGGCCCCAGTGCTGACCCTGCCTCTGCAGCTGAGCTCTAGCAGGCCAGGGGTTGGGGAAGGGTTCTCTCTTGCTGTTTCCTAATGGTTGCCTGTCTCCGGGTTTGCAGGTGGAGATGGTGTCTAAGAAACGAGCATGCCAGGGAGCTGGAGAGTGGAAAACACTTGGGGGATGGGGCGAGGATTGAGAAAACATTGTTTATTACAGTGCACAATGTTCTAACTAAAATGAGCCGAATAAAGAAATTAGTGGAAAAAATTTCATCTGCTTCTTTTACTCTTTTAGTGCAGAAACTGGAAAAGTTATCCTAAATATCTGTCTAGCATGTGTGGTTTTAAATACATTCACATAGAACAGAAATGTCTGTAAAACTGATGTCTCAAATGAGTACTGTCACCGAGTGATGATACATTATTAAGAACACCAGAGCAAATGTGCAGTTAATAGGTAACACTTAGACATCTTTGCTCAACTTGTGCTCTTTCTTTTTTCTTTTCATTTTTTAACAAATTCATCCTAGAGAGAAGTGTCATAACCACACTACTTGCAAGACTGTTTTACTTTTAATTTTCTCATGGTTTATTTTGGCATCATTTGACCTGAACATGAATGGGCTTACTACTGTTTCTGAGCTTGATATTGATTCTGAATCTCATGACCTTCCCCAGACACCTGACAATCATTCTAGGCCTTGCTGGGTCATAACTTCTACTATAAGATTTTTCTTTTCTCCTTTGTATATTTTTTACACAGGAGGCAAACACTTCCTGAATCTAATACACTCTGTTCTCACAAGCCAACAGTAAATGACAACACAGACACATACACATACAAAAAAATTGGAAGGAAAATATTTTAATAAAAGTATATATGCATTTTGTGGAAAACATGCTCAGGTACCTGGTTGAAATATTTTCCTTCTGCTAATTAAAGTTATGTAATAAAGATGAAATGTCTGCAGATTTTATAAGACTTGGGCTCACCTTCATAATGATGCCTGCTTATTACCTTATAAATATTCTCTATGTATCACAACAGCCTTAGTTTAAGGAAGGCAACTTCTTTTAGCAATATTAAGATATTGACTTTGAAATCAGCCAGGGAATGAAAAATGAAGTTATGCATGTTTAATCTACTCAGTGAAGATTTGGGGCTGCCTCTGAGATGAAAAGGAAAATTAATAACTCCACACCCTCCTTCACAATGGTATTTATAAGGAAAAATTCACATCCCACCATACAGAAAAACATTTATAAAGTATAATATGTTATAAAATATAAAGAATTATATATTTTTACTTATAATTGATAATTATATTATTTAACTTCAGAGAAATATTCATTTGATGTTTCTGGAATTTAACATTTTTTTAAATCTCTAAGGGCCAATTCCTTTATTATCCAAATAAAATTTAAAAATCTATACTTATATCAAGAACTCTAAGGAGATCAAGGGATACAAATCAGAAAGGAAGAAGTCAAAGTATCACTGTTCTCAAATGATATGATAGTATACCTGAGTGACCCCAAAATTTCAACCAAAGAACTCCTTCAGCTGATAAACACCTTCAGCAAACTGGCTGGATACAAAATTAACTCAAAAAAAAAAATCAGAAGACCTCTTGTACACCAAAGACAAAAAGGGTTGAGAAAGAAATTAGAGAAAAAACACCCTTCATGATAGCCATTAATAGCGTAAAGTACATTGGTGGGACTCTAACCAAGCAAGTGAAAAACCTGTTTGAAAAAAAAATGTTAAGTCTCTGAAGAAAGAAATTGAAGATGATATCAGATTATGGAAAGATCTCTCATGCTTATGGATCTGTAGATTTAATATAGTGAAAATGATCATCATGCCAAAAGCAATCTACAGATTCAATGCAATTCCCATCAAAATACAAATACAATAAAAAAACAAAACAAAACAAAACAAAACAAACAAACAAAAAACAAACAAACCAGAAATTCCAAAATGATCCTGGACAACAACAGATCATCTGGAAGTATCTCCATTCTGATCTCAGACTGTACTACAGAGCAATAGTCATAAAAACCGCATGGTTCAGGTACACAAACATAATGGTGGATCAATGGAATTGAAGACACAGAAATAACCCCACACACCTATAGATACTTGATTTTTTACAAAGAAGCCAAAACCATAAAATGGAAAAAAAAAAAAAAAGATAGCATCTTCAACAAGTGCCGCTGGTCTAACTGGATGTCTACATGTAGAAAAATGCAAATAGATCCATATTTATCACCCTGCACAAAGCTAAAGTCCAAGTTGATAATAGACTTCAACATAAAACCAAACATACTAAATCAGTTAGAAAAAAGAAAAAAGTGGGGAAAGGCCTAGAACTCATTGGCACAGGAGATAACTTCCTGAACAGAACACCAACAGCACAGGCTCTAAGATCAACAATCAACAAATGGGACCTCATGAAAGTGAAAAGTTTTTGTAAAGCAAAGGACACTGTCGTCAGAACAAAATGTCAGCCTACAGACTGGGAAAGGCTCTTCACCAACCATATGTTTGACCGAGGGCTAATATAAAAAAAATATGTAAAGAACTCAAGAAGTTAAAAAATAAAGATCAAGTAATCCAGTTAAAATATTGGGTGCAGAGCTAAACAGATTTCTCAATTGAGGCATACAGAATTGCAGAGAAATACTTAAAGAAATGCTCAAAGTCCTAAGTTGTCAGGGAAACGCAAATCAAAACTTCCCTGAGATTTCACCTTATACCCATCAGAGTGTCTAAGATCAAAAACTCAAGTGATAATACATGCTGGAGAGTAGGTGGAGAAAGAATAACTCTCCTCCATTGTTGGTGGGAATGTAAACTTGTACAACCACTTTGGAAATCAATATGGTGCTTTCTCAGACAATTAGGAATAGTGCTTCTTCAAGATCCAGCTATACCACTCCTAGTCATATATCCAAAACATTCTCAAGTATACAACAAGGGCATTTGCCCAACCATGTTCGGAGCAGCTTTATTTGTAATAGCCAGAACCTTGAAACAACCCAGAGAAATGGAAACAGAAATTGCTGTATGTTTCCACAATGGAATACTACTCAGCAATTAAAAACAAAGAAATCATGGAATTTGTAGGCAAATGGTGGGATCTAGAAAAGATGATCCTGAGTGAGGTATCCCAGAAACAGAAAAACACACACGGTATATACTCACTTATAAGTGGATATTAGACATATAATATAAGCTAAACGTACCAAAACATGTACACCTAAAAAAGCTAAGCAAGAAGGAGGACCCCGGGTAAGATGATCAATCCTCATTCAGAAAGGCAATTGGGACAGACACTGGAAGAAGGAGAAAACAGGAAACAAGACAGAAGCCTACCACAGAGGACCTCTGAAAGACTCTACCCAATAGTGTATCAAAGTAGATGCTGAGATTCATAACCAAACACTGGGCAGAGTGCAGGAAATCCTATGAAAGAAGGTGGAAATAGAAAGACCTAGAGAGCACTAGAGCTCCACAAGGAGAGCAACAGAATCAAAATATCTGGGCACAGGGGTTTTTTCTGAGACTGATACTCCAACAAAGCACCATTCATGGAGATAACCTAAGACCCCTGCACAGATGTAGCCCATGGCAATTCGGTATCCAAGTGGGTTCCCTAGTAAGAGAACAGGGACTGTCTCTCACATGAACTCAGTGGTTGACCTTTGATCACCTCCCCCTGATGGGGGAGCAGCCTTACCAGACCACAGAGGAGGACAATGAAGCCAGTCCTGGTAAGACCTGATTAGCTAGGTTCAGATGGAAGGGGAGGAGGACCTCCCCTATCAGTGGTCTTTGAGAAGGGCATGAGAGGAAGGTAGGAGGGTGGGATTTAGAAGGGAATGAGGGAGGGGGATACAGCTGGGATACAAAGTGAATAAAGTGTAATTAATATAAAAAATAAAAATTCAATAAAAATTATAAAACAAAAGAATTCTACATAATCTTGATTAGTGTTTAGCTCTGAACACCTTTTGTTTCTTTTTTTTTTCTTTCAAATAGCCTGTCCAAGGAACTCTTCTGTTTTTCTTTTGAAGAAATGTAAATAATATAGAAAGCATAGCTTGTTTTATAGTTGGGAAGAAAGAAATGTAGAGAAGAGGACCATAGAGATTAGACTACCATGACATTCCAGTGTTGAACAATATGTACATCTCTGAAATACATAATCACACACTCATCTAGATATACTCCAGGTCTTTGAAATGGCTGTTTTACAATGAATAGTACACATCACAAAGAAAAAAAAAAAAGCACTAAGATAAATGATTATTTCATAGGCGTATTTTTTTTTTACATATCTCTAAGCGCAAAACATCTACAAAAATTTGTTCTTTCTCAGATCTTGGTACTTGTGCAAAATGATAAGCAAGTAAGTTTTTGATGCAAAAATGAAGAATAAGAGCACATCAAATTACCAAGTTAATCTTATTTCTTTTTATTTATTTTTTAATTCTTTATTAATTACACTTTATTCACTTTGTATCCCCCCTGTGGATCCCTCCCTCCTCCCATCCCAATCCCTCCCTTCCTCCACCTTCTGCATGCATGCCCTTCTCCAAGTCTACTGATAGGGAAGGTCTTCTTTTCCCTCCTTCTGATCCTAATCAATTAGGTCTCATCAGGAGTGGCTGCATTGTTAATCTTATTTCTTAAACAAGCAGTATAGAAGAGAAGGAGAAAGAAGAGAGAAGGAGTGAGAGATAAAAAATGTACAAGGGAGGCATGTGGGTAATTTATGTCCAGGGGGAGAGTACGATGAATAAAAAATGAATTGACCTCTCATCTAAGCTAGAAAATTGAGCAGATTTGAGTGTGTCCTTATTTGGTGGAAGAATGGAGCATTTCTAGATCAACATTCTTGTTGGCCCTTGAACAGAGAGCAATATGGTAGACTGTTTACATGATGGATATTTATTACCAACCTTCATAAAGCTGAAACTATAGACAGTGAAGAAATCCAGATTTAGAGATTTCAAACAGAAATGCTGCATGCATTAGTAACATCGGCATTTGGTCTATCTCTACATCCCTGACATCATTTTTCTTCTAGGGCTACCAAACGGATTAAAAACAGGCTCTTATTTTCAGCGGGTAATTTATCTTTGATACAAGGATTTCAAAACCTCAGGAATGGGCCTTTGAGCATTGAGGTGCACACCTGAAATTTCTTCAGTACTTTGGTGATAGAAGCAGAAGACTTACAGTAACTTCATGGCCACCTTGGGGAACACAGTGGATTCCAGGCCAGCCATCGTTACATAGCTAGGACCTGCCTCAAAAAAAAAAAAAAAAAAAAAGTAAAACCAGAGCAACCAACTAATAAATAAACAAAACCAACCTAAGCCAACACAACCAACCGACCAAACAAACAAACAAATGGAAACCCAAAAGAATGTTTAGGATTGGTTAGTTGTCTTAATGCCCAGCAGTAATGGCTACTGTACATACAGTTACTGTACATACATACAAAACATACAGTTATGTTCATATGTGCACATATGTGTGTTTATCTGTCATTGTTATTTGAATGCTCAGTGAAATACCAATGTTACAAAAGTCCATTGTAACAGAGACTAGCTGACTAGAAGAGTCTAACAAACTAGTTTAACTATATAATATGGTGAGAAGTTTGTTCCGGTTACAGACTGTGAAAATAACTTCTGTGCTTGTCTGGAGAGCCTCTACTCCATCATACATGACAAACAGTTATACTTGCTCATGACATGATCTCATTTTTTCACCTGAATCAGTCTTATTTTGGCATCAATACCAACTGGTTACCCAGTCTTTGTCTTCACACTAATATCCTGGTATTTTTAGGGTTAGAGCTTTTTTCCTCTTTGTTATCCACTTTGTAAAATTCTACCATACTGCACTGAGGAAGGGTCTCATGACATAGCCCTGTGACAGTTAACATAAGAACTTTTTATGGGCTGGGCTGGATTTCCTGGGTACATTCCGGCTTGCCTTTGAGGCTAGAAGGTTTAGATTGTTTTTAAAAAGCTATTAATTTATTTTAGTTGGTTTTAGTAATGATTTAGGCTAAAGTTCTGTTACATTTACTTAAACCAGTGCTCTGGTATTGTGATATCTCACAACATATATAGCAAACACATATATATGTGATATATATATATATATATATCATGTTATCAAATTGTGATTCATACTATACACACAAATATATATGTATGTATTTATATATATATGGTATATTACCTCCCAATAGACATGTTTACTGGTACCTGCAGAGACACTGCAGGATCCTGGAGTTATAGACGGTTGTGAGCCACCAGACATGGCTGCTACACACATAACTCAGTTCCCTGGAAGTCTATCTGGTGCTCCTAACTACTGTGCCCACCATCTCAGGCCTCCTGCTGTTAAAGGTTCTTAACACTTACTAGATTATTCATACAATCTCTGCTATTCTTCATTTTTGCTGCTTTCTGCTCTTCTCATAGTCTAAACATGATACCTCTCCAGATCTTACTGTTTCCCACTTTTTCCTAAGATTCCCTGTACTCTGCCCAAAGGTTGCCCATAAGTCTCAGCATCTACATTGATAGTCTGCAGGGCAGAGCTTTTCAGAGGTCCTCTGTGTCAGGCTCCTAGAGGACAGGAACTCCACAAGGAGAGCAACAGAACCAAAAAATCTGAACACAGGGGTCTTTCCTGAGACTGATACTCCAACCAAGGACTATGCATGGAGATAACCTAAGATCCCTGCACAGATGTAGCCCATGGCAGTTCAGTATCCAAGTGGGTTCCATTGTCAGAGAACAGGACTGCCTCTGACATAATCTGATTGGCCTGCTCTTTAATTATCTCCCCCTAAGGGGGAAGCAGCATTACCAGGCCACAGAAGAAGACAATGCAGCCACTCCTGATGAGGCCTAATTGACTAGAATCAGAAGGTAGGAAAAGAAGTCCTCCCCTATCAGTGGACTTGGGGAGGGGCTGGCATGCAGAGGGTGGAGGAAGGGAGGGATTAGGACCAGAGGAGGGAGGAAACCACAAAGTGAGTAAAGTGTAATTAAAAAAGAAAAAAATTAAAAAAAATCTTGATACCTGCGGGAATAGTGGATTACACTTATTTTATTTATTGATTTTATGGCTGTATTTCTACAGTTAGAAACTAGCCCACTACATAGTGGAGATGATAAATATTGTTGTATGCACACATGCATGAATCTTCATTTGCATAATCCAAAGAATGTGCTCTCTGCGAGATGGTCTAATTATCCAGGAGGATTTATGACATTCTTATTCAAAGTCCAGCTCATCCTCTAGCAGCTTCAGCATCACTTGATAGGTTTTTAAAAAGTCATCATCCCGGTTCCATCTAGACCTCAGGAAATACAATGTGTTCTCAAGTCCCAAGTACTTCCCATCACACATGACTCTGTGACACGCCTGGTCTATTTAAATAATCCTTCATGTTGCCATAACTTCATGTACACCTTAGTAAATCAAGGCAAACTTTTGTACTGCATCACGTTCAATGAAAACCCAAAAGCCTCTGATTGTCAAACTCCTTTAAGTTACAACCAACCAACCAACTGTGGTTGACACACAAAGCTTATGGAGACAAAGATGAATATTTAATAAAGTTATTTTTCTTTTACTTGAATTCTGACATTTGAGTAAAATGTAATTAAAACATTTGGTTTTAGGTTATTTAACCTGTGCTTATCTGTAATAAATAAGTTTCCTTGTCTCTCCTGGCCTTGCTTTATAGACCAGTTTCAAACTCACAGAAATCTACCTGTCTCTGCATCCCAGAGTTCTAGGATTATTGGAGTAAGTTAAGCTTTTTTACAAATAAAATTTCAATTATATACTCACCAAAAAATGAAAGAATAGAAAAATGAATAATGCAAGAATACAAAATTATATTTGCTAATTTAATAGGGATAGCAAATTCCTTAAGTCCTTGATATACCTGTCATCATGGTCATCATTTAAATATATAGTAAGATCTAAGTATAAATGGAGTTTATATCTACACATTTATGTGTATATTGGTCTACATGCTCATATGGGTGCACGTGTTTGAGCTTAGAGTGTTAATATGTGTGCACTTGAAGAGATGGGAGGTTTATGTTGGTGTCTTTCGCAGTTATTCTCAATCTTTTCTGTACGTGAGACAGCCAGGGTCTCTTGCTGAATTTGGAGTAAACCCCAGGAACTGTCTCGTCTGCCTTTCCCTCTCCAGCTTTGGAAATGCAAGCATGTACTACCATGAGAGCTCTTAAGCGGGTGTTAGGGATCCAAATATGGTCCCATATATTTAGACAGAGAATCAAACTGAAAAGAGGACAATTTACAACTAGTTATTGAAAAAAGAATGTTGCAGAGCAAGATATATTTACATCATCTATTTTTTTGAAAGATTTATTTATTATTTATTCATTATTCTGCCTGCATGTACCCTGCAGGCCAGAAGAGGGCACAGGATCTCACTGTAGGTGGTTGTGAGCCACCATGCAGTTGTTGGGAATTGAACTCAGATCCTCTGGAAGAGCAACCAGTGCTCTTAACCTCTGAGCCATCTCTCCAGCCCTACATCTTTTATTTCTTTCTCTATCTCTATACATCCTTCTCTCTATCTGTTTATCTATTCATATATATGGATATCTATCTCTTTATATAACTATATATCTACATATCTATTATGTGTTTATCTATCTATCCATATTTATATGGATATCTATCTATATATCTCTGTATCACTATATCTATTTATCTATCTTCTATCTATCATCTATGTATGTATCATTATCACTTATATCTATGGATATATCTACATCTTTATCTGTATCATCTATTTCTATCTCTATCTTTATCTAATCTATCTCTATCTCCATTATATGTATCTCTATTTCTCTCTATGACTATATTTAATCTATACCTAATTTATTTCTATCTCTATCATCTATCTATATATCTATCATATATCACCTATATATATCCATAACTATATTGTATCTGTATATATATATATCATATATATATATGTATATCTCTCTATCTCCATGTTATTTATCTCTATATCATCTGTATCTCTATCTCTATATATCGATATCTAATGTATCTCTATCTATATCTTCTATATGTATCTGTCTGTATCTATCTGTCTATCTAACTTTCTGTATCAGATCCAGTCTTCTAAACAGAAATTCGCTGAAAATAAAAAATAAAATAAAATAAATAAATAATTTAAAAATTTAAAAGCTGGGGAATAAGGGATTAGGTTAATTCAAGGATGTGATTGAAATGAAACTTTTTTGCCCCTCTCTTTTTATTTTTCTCTTAACCCTTTAATTAGAGAACCATAGTTTTTCCTGAGTTCCTAGTTGCCAGGCACAGAACTTCAAGTGTTTGGGAACCGTCTCCCTGAAGCTAGAGGGAGTCATGTGTATGACCAGTGGCCCTTTAGTTGAATGTGAGAAGAGTGTTCGTAAAATCTCTAGGTCGTAAAATTAGGAGAAGAGGCTGGACCTCGCAACCCTTCACACATTTGAAAATAAAGTCGGCAAAAGGAAGTGAAGCCACACTCTGGATTACTAGATCTTGATGGCAGTGTTACACTAAGAAATATTCAGCAGCCTCAGGCTCCATAGATTTGGATGAAACTTCAAAAAAAATTAAAATTCCATCTCATTTTGCTATCACCCTTTTAGTCTTTGTTGGTAAATTTCATCAAGACATTACCATTATGCCAATGGAAATCCCTTGAGCTGGCAACAAAAGGCAGATAGCAGTTAATGGTAACTTAAACTTGTGCTTAAATGAATGGAATGAACTGGAGAATATATCTTTAGTGCTTAAGTTTGTATAGAGAACTTTAACAATTATTGCTCTCAACAACTGACAGAATTTGGTATATACAGGAATGGGATATACACTCCTGCATGCTATATTTCTCATTTTGTTGCTGCTTTTGAATTTGGGTTATCAAAAGAGGAAGTTCATGATTAGCACAATATGGAAGCAACAATTCAGAAAACTCAGAGCTTACTGGTAACTTCAATCTGCTACAAGTCAGGAGAAAGTTGGTAACACTGACTGTCATTTGTTTGAAGATGTTCTGTTTAATAGAATCATTTTTAAAAACTAGAAAGATACTACATTAACTTGCATGCTCCATTTTTAAGTTTAAAATTACTTGAGAGATAGGTAAATGGCTCAGTTGGTAAAGTGATAGCTATATAGATACAAAGACCTGAATTTGATATGAAAGGCCTATATAAAAAGTCTGGGTAGAATAGAGCATGTTTGGGATCAGATCTCTGGAGGCAGAGATGGGAAGATAAATCCCCAGAGCTTGCTAACTATCCATCTCAACTTAAATGGCAAGCCCAGGCCCTAGTAAGACACTGTTTCAAAAAAAGAGGTTGAGCAGTACTTGAGGAATGACACTCAAGGATGACATCTAGCTTCCACATACTTACTTACACAGGCAAGTGCACTAGAACACACACACAATAACTCGGCACAGGGTCTGGCGATTCATGTCTACAGCCTGGGAGAACCCTGGAAAGATACAGTATCTCCATGTTAGTCTCTTAGAGTCAGCTTACCATTGGGGCAATCTGCAGGTTTTGTGCCAACCTGCACAAAGAGTTTCTATAGGACTCAGAGAGGAGGAAGTGGAAGGTACGAAAGTGTAAGCTGAATACTGACTACTTGTTAATAAATAGAGCCAGGGCTCCTCGCTGGTGCCTGCAGGGGAACTCCAGTGACCTTTGCACTCAGGGCAGGTCATAAGAGGCTTTCCACACCATTGAGAAGAGGTGAGACCGTGGTAGGGAAGCATTACAGCTGGGACTGATAAGCAGTTTTGGACCTTTATATTTTGTGATTGTAGCTGATTTTCACCAAATGAGGCCTCTATAAGATGCTAAACAATTTTGTTTTCTTTAGGCCAGGGTTGTCACATGAGATTATCTTCTGTTGGCAAACTGTGGAACTAGATAAAATCTGAGTAATTTTTTATGCTTTTAATTAGCATAAATTAATCCTATGTATTCTGTTATAACAGTTATATGTGTGTGTGTGTGTTTGAAACATATACATTCACACAGACACACACACACACAGACACACACACACACAAAATGTAGTCTGATTATATTCATCCCCATTATTCTTTCTTGCTTTTCTGACCTTCCCACTCCTGCTGAACCTTGTCTTATTTCCTACTGGACTCTCTTCTACTTTTGATATTGGTAACTCAATGAGTTTGTTAAGGTTACTATAGAAATATGGATGGATTCTTTTGTTTTTTTCTCTTATTATGTCCTTCTGCATTCTCCTCTCGCTTCCCTCCCTCCTAGTCATTTTCCATAACCTCCCCTCTCACTCAGATTCACATGGTTATGCCTCCCTTAGAAAACAGTAGGCCTTTTAGGGACATTAATCAAACATGGAATAACAGGCTACAATAAGACAAGACACATACCATGACATCAGGGATGAATGAGAGAATCTGAAAGCAGGAAAGTATACCACAAGCAAGCAAGAGTCGGAAACAGTCCAAGCTCCCACTCTTAGGATACCCACAAGAACAGCAAGCTACTGAGACATAACATATATGCATAGGACGTAGGTCAGACCTGTTCAGGTTCCCTGATTTCTGAGTTCATCAGTTGACTCTGAGGCCTGTGTTTTGTGGTGTCTCTGACTCCTCTGGTTTCTCCAACCTTTCCTCCACTTCCTCCAAAAGCCTCCCTGAGCTCAGCCAACTATTTGTCTATGCCATTTTGCAACAGCTCCTATCACTTGCTGAATACTCTCTGGTTTCTTTCATGGTGACACTGCTAAGTTCTGGTTCGAGAACACTCTGCAGGATGGACAAACTGTAGGTTGAAGGTTTTGTGTCTGGGTTAGTCACCCATTCCATTCACTTGAGGCCTTGCCTGGCTACAGAATATGCGAGTTCAGGCTGTGTCTTCAATTACTAGGAGTCTTTGCTAGGGTTACTCTCATAGATTCCATGGAGCTTCCGTTGCATTAGGTTTCTGCCTCACCACCGAATGTCCCCAATTCCAGTCTTTTCTTCAGGTACTTTGACCCTTACAAACCCCTGCACATGATCATTCCTTTTGCCAACCTCACCCTCCCCAAGTCCACCCACAAAACGTATTCTATCTCCTTTCTTTAGGGAGATCCTTGTATCCTCACTTAAGAATTCCTTGTTCTATTGAGTCTGTAGACTGTAGCATGATTATCTTTACTTTATACCTAGCATCTACTTGTAAGTGAATACATACCACGCATGGCTTTCTGAGTTTGGGTTACTTCACTCAGCACGAGCTTTTCCAGTTTTATTCATTCTCCTGCAAATTTCATGATGTCATTTTATAAACATTGAATTAATACTCCATTATGGAAACATACCACATTTTCTTTATCCACTCTTCAGTTGAGGGATACCCAGGTTGTTTTCAGTTTCTGGCTATTACGAATAAAGCTGTTATGAACATATTTGAACAAGTGTTCTTGTGGTAGGGTGGACTATTGTTTGGGTATATGCCCAGGAGTGGTATAGCTGGGCCTTGATGTAGATCAGTTTTTCGAGAAACTGCCATATTGATTTCCAAAGTAGCTATGAGAGTTTGCAATCCCACCAGCAATGGAGGCACGTTTCACTTGTTCCACATCCTCATCAGCACTGTGGTTTTGATCTTAGTTATTCTGACAGGTGTGAGATGGAATCCCAAAGTTGTTTTGATTTGGATTTCACTGATGGCTGAGGATGTTGAACATTTTTTAAGTGTTTCCTAGCTATTTGAGATCCCTCTGTTGAGAATTATGTTTAAATCTGTATCTAATTTTTTAAATTTATTTTTATTTTTATTAATTATAGTTTATTCAATTTGTATCCCCCCTGTAGCTTACTCCCTCCTCCCCTCCCAATCCCACCCTCCCTTCCTCTTCTCCACCTCCCCCATTCTACCCCTCCCCCATTCCACTGATAAGAGAGGTCATCCTCCCCTTCCCTCTGATCCTAGTCTATCAGATCCCATCAAGAGTGGCTGCATTTTCATCTTCTGTGGACTGGTAAGGCTGCTCCCCCCTCAGGGGAGGTGATCAAAGAGCAGGCTGACCAGTTCCTGTCAGAGAGAGTCCCTGTCCCCATTGTTATCCCATTTTTAATTGGATTGTTTGGTTTCAATTGGTATCTATTTTCTTGAGTTCTTTATATATTTTGGATATTAGCCCTGTGTCAGATGTGGAGTTGGTGAAATCTTTTCTTATCCTATAGGCTGACACTTTGTCCTATTGATGGTCTTTTGCTTTATAGAAGCTGTTCAGTATCATGAGGTCAAATTTATTAGTTGTTGATCTTAGTGCCTGAGCTGTTGATGTTCAGTTCAGGAAGTGGCTTCCTGTACCAATGATATCAAGGCTATTTTCCACTTTCACTTCTGTTAGATTCAATATATCTGGTTTTATGTTGAAGTCTTTGGGCCACTTAGTCTTGAGTTTTATACACAGTGATAGACATGGAACTGATTGCATTCTTCTATATGCAGACATCCAGACATCTTCTATATGCAGAGCAGTATATTTGCAGAAGATGATTTCTTTTTTTACACTGTATATTTATGGCATCTTTATGCAAACTGAGGTGTTGGTAGTTGTGTGGATTTCTACCTGGGTCTTTAACTGAATTCCACTGATGACTGAGTCTGTTCTTATGCCAATACCATGTGGTATTTCTTACTACAGCTGTATAGTACAACTTGAAATCAAGTATGGTGATACCTCTGGAAGTTCTTTTATTGTATAGGGTTGTTTTTGCTAGCGGATAAGGGTTTTACAAATGCACGGACATCTTAGCAATGGCTATACTACTAAACAAAATATTTCTGCTCTCCTGATCAACCATTAACTGCACACAAATTTTCAAGGATGGTTGAAGTTTCTGAGCCTCTCTATCTTCTATGAAAAAAGGTTTATTTTATGTGCAAAAAGATACTTTTCTGTGCAGATTACCACACCTGTCACTACAATAGAGAATTAGATTGAATAGAAGAGCCAGAGACCAACCAAGAAGAGAAGCAGATAGTCCAGGCAGCTAACACTACTCAGAAAATAGCATCTATTCTGAATAGGCTCAGTCAATGATGTTCATACCTTAGCTCTGATATAGTGCCTATCAATTTTAGCATTCAGAGTACAGAGGTGGTTTTATTGTTGTTGTTTTGCTTTATTGAAATGCAAAGTTGTTCTTTCAGTAAATGATTTAAATGAAAAAAGAGTTTTCAGAAAGATCTCAGAAGATGAGAAATCTCCACCCCCATCCTTGTCTTTCAGACATCCTTTAGCAGTCCAAGATACATCAAAGTCATCCTGCTATTTACACCTGCTGTAAAAAGGAGTGACCTTGATTTATTTGTTTCATAGTCATCCTAAGTTGTCCTGGCTGGCTAGGAACTCACAGAGAGTCTTTCTTTGCTTCTCATGTACTAGGATTAAAGGCACTTACCTGTATGCTCAGCTAGCCTTGGCTTCTTTTCCATGTGGAATAGGTTTTGCAAATCCCTTTTTAAAATGCACATGTGATCTCTAAGATACAACATGCTTATGGAGAGGTTTCACATTGGTCCACAAAAAAATAACCATTTTTATACTTAAGATAATCATATTTATGTACTTTTGACCTAATTATAAAAATACCTTTTATACAAACAAGGAAAATCACACTACAGAACTTATTGAAATTATTCATTGGAATTGAAGAAAGAGAGGCATGTCCCAGGAGATACACATTGAGAGCATCAGACTTAGAGAGCTACTACATTTGACATTATCCCAAGGTGCTTTGACATGTACTTGGAGTCAAAGGATGCATGAAAATTCCTCCACTTGAAAAATAAGACAGAGTAGTATTTCCTTGGGGAGAAAAAAAGGGTCTATTATGCTTGCATCACTAAACTCGAGTGACATTTAGAGATTTTTTTTCAAGTGTCTTTTTTACATTTTTAGTGCTGTGATAAATAAAAAAAGAAAAAGAAAACAACCACAAAAACTATGGCCAAAGTTAATTTAAAGAAGAGTTTATTTTGGATTAAGGTGTCAGAGGCTTCGATGGTTATAATGGTAGAAATTGCATGGGGAGAGGAGCAGAAAGCTGAGATAGTGCATCTCAGTTGGCCACATGAAGCGAGGAGCTCAAACTGGAAGTGGGGCAGTGTGATAAACTCTCAAAACCACTGGTCATTTTACCAGCCCCTGCTCAGTATTTTTTTATTTGTATTATTCTCTAGACTGGCACTATTTTGTTTTACATGAAAAAAAACATAATCATATGATCTGTATCATGGTCTAAGGAATCTTTCATGCTATCAAAATTCCGACTCCTTGAAATACACACATGCCATTCTACTCCATTGTAATGAGTAAATAGAGATAAAGGCTTTGCTTCAGGCAGCTAAAAAGATTATATATGAAATTAAAGCTTTAGAGTACTTTATAGAAGCAGATTAAATAAATACTGTTTATAATCCCCGATAGTGTGTATTAAACCTCCAGCGAGACTATCACAGCCCAACAACTGCATACGACACTAAAAAAGACATTTAACTGAAAACTGATATTACAATTATAACTGGTAAAATAGTCAAATAATTCTTAAGTTTATTCCCTCCGAATCTGAAATTCTTACACGACCCATATCATAACAGAATCCAGAGGCTGCCAGAATTCTCCATAATTCTCTAGGTATCACATGCTTATATGCCTTTCCTGGATTTCTATTTTTATATTAAAGAAATTATACTTTGGAAACAATTTCCTCTAGAAATGAATAAACTTATTTTTCTTTTAGCTATGCGAAAATGTACTCAAGAAGTTTTCCTAAGAGCACATTGTTTCAGCGTTTTCTCTGTTATGAAAGGTAATATAGTGGTTGTTTTTCAGGATCTTTTGCGTCTTCTAGTTCCACTATTTTCCATGAATCTACAAATGTAATTGGTCACTGTCATGATATGCATTTAATATTTGGAAGCTGAATCATTAAAAATAACTGATTCCATAAAAATAACCCTCTAACACTGAACACTGAATGTGTATCTCCATAAATATGCCCATTACAAGGATTTTATTATATTTTAACATTCATTTATTGTTTGTGTGCATATGTATGTGTATGTGTATGTGTGTGCACAGGCAAATGCGTGTGTGTACATGTATACACATGTGTATGTGTACCTGCATGAGTAAAAGTGTATACCTGGATGTGCATGTGTTTGTGCAAGTGTGTGCATGCATGTGTGTGCACATGCACATGTGTGCTTGTGAGTGTGTGTTTGTGCAAGTGTGTGCATGCATGTGTGTGTGCACATGCACATGTGTGATCATGAGTAGATGTGTGTGTACATGCGTGTGTGAATGTGTGTGTGGAGGCATGTGCCTGCTCATGAGAGCACGTGCATGTGAAGGTGTGTGAGCAGATGAATGTGTGTGTTTCTGTTGTGTGTGTGTGCTCTCCACATTGTGCGTATGGAAGTCAGGAGAGGACATGCAGGAGTCAGTTAATTTTTGCTTCCATTTGGGATTTGGGAGTTGAACTCAGGTTCGGTCTTGATGAAAAACGCCTCCACTGGCTGAGCAATCTCAGTGATCCATTTATCAATGCGATTAAACTGGTTTGTCTAAACGGTATGTTAGCAGAGATGGAGAAGCTGAACATGTCACTGAGCTTATGCCTATCAGGGGGCATCTGTTTCCTCTCATGTTTCTTAACAAGCCACCTCCTATTATAAAGGCTGATCATTTGTTTCTTAGAGAGGAAAACCTAAATGATTGTCTTATAACATCTTGATGTTAACATATGTTACAAATAAATTCACCCGATTATTTCCACTTCATGTTAAGGATGCCCCTATGCACCCCGACTACCTATTTAATTTTTATGCAGCATATTTATAAATATTTTTCTTTAGAGTAGTGTAGATTCTCTGTTTTCAAATACTAAACATATATCTTCCTATTTGGTGTCTTACTGTTTTTACTTATTTCTTTAATATTAACCTATACATTTTGGTGTCACTAGTAAAATATCTCCATCTCTTTGTATGCTACTGTATTTAGTTTTTGATTAATCTAACATCTACTTTTTTACTCTATTATTATTATTATTATTATTACAATCTATTCACTTTGTTTCTCAGCTGTAACACCCTCCCTCTTCTCCTCCTAATTTCACCCTCCTCCCTCTTCTCCACCCATGCCCCTCCTCTAGTTTACTGATAGAGGAGGTTCTCCTCCCTTCTATCTGACCCTAGCCTATCAAGTCTCATCAGGACTGGCTGCATTGGCAAAGTTGAAAACCCTCAGCGGGAGGTGATCAGGGAGCCTACCATTGATTCTATGCCAGAGACAGCCCCTGCTCCCCTTACTAGGCCACTCACTTTGAGACCCAGTCTATGGGATACATCTGAGCAGGGGGTTTAGGTCTTCTCCATGCATGGTCCTTAGTTGGGGTATTAGTCTCGGTAGGGCCCCCAGGGCCCAGTTTTTTAGGCTCTGTTGGTCTCCTTTTGGAGCTCCTGTCCACTCCAGTTCTTTCCATCTCCCCCTGCTTTCATAAGATTCCCTGCACTCTGTCCAAAGTTTGGCTATGAGTCTTAGCATTTGCTTTGATGAACTGCTGTGTAGATTCTTTCAGAAGCCTTCTGTGGCAGGCTCCTGTCCTGTTGCCTGTTTTATCCCTCTTTGTCCATCTTGTTTGCCTTTTTGAATGAAGATTGATCATCTTACCCAGGGTCCTCCTTCTTGCTTAGCTTCTTTAGGTGTACAGATTTTAGTATGTTTTTCCTATATTTTATGGCTAATATCCAATTATAAGTGAGTAATGTACAATGTGATTTTCTGTTTCTGGGATACCTCACTCAGGATGATCTTTTCTAGTTCCCAGCATTTGCCTGCAAATTTCATGACTTCCTTGTTTTTAGTTGCTGAGCAGTATGCCATTGTGGAAATGTACAGCAATTTCTGTTTCCATTCCTTTGGGTTGTTTCCAGGTTCTGGCTATTCCAAATAAAGCTGCTCCGAACATGGTTGGGCAAATGCCCTTGTATACTTGAGCATGTTTTGGATATATGCCTAGGAGTGGTATAGCTGGATTTTGAGGAAGCGCTATTCCAAATTGACTGAGAAATCGCCAGACTGATTTCCAAAAGTGGTTGTACAGGTTTACATTCCCACCAGCAACGGAAGAGGGTTCCCCTTTCTCCACATCCTCTCCATCATGTGTTGTCACCTGAGTTTTTGATCTTAGCCATTCTGATGGGTGTAAGGTGAAACCTCAGGGTTGTTTTGATTTTCATCTCTCTGATGACTGAGGATGTTGAACATTTCTTTAAGTGTTTCTCTGTCATTAGATATTCCTATATTGAAAATTCTGTCTAACATTTATTTTTATCTTTAAGAATGTAGTTTTAAAGCCCTTTTCTCCAATTGAATTTCTTTATTCTTAAAGTTAATTATTTATCTTTGTGTGCACATATGAGTGTGGTACCCATGGAGTCCAGAGATGGGCATTGGAAATTGGAATTGCAGGTGGTTTTGAACCATCATATATGGGTGTTGGGAAATCTAGTACACTAGAGGAGAACCAAGTGATGTTGATTGGTGAGGCATCTTGCAATATTCCCATGTTGATGTTCCTTATTTGGTGTGATTTTAATCATTTTAATATTTGTTTGTAATACATGAACCCACATACATGTGCTACAAACATTGAATCATGAATTTTCCAATCTAATCATGTATTTTCTGTCTAATTAGAATTAGGATGAGGATGCTATAATGAGAGAATTGCTTGAAGAACTCCCCTGTTTTCTTTATCCTGATTCTTCCAGGTTGGATGGAGAGAAGGCTTCAGTTGTTACAAGTGTCCTTTCATGAGGGCTGCAGATTCCTGCTTATTACCAGAGATGTTGTTTGATTGTGAATCATAGAACTGTTTCTCTTCACTTTGGGATTAGCAGTTCACAAAACAAATTTCACTTTTCTCTCTTGTCATTCTCTAAAAGAAGTGAAGAAAACCAACATGTGTTCAGATCCAACACCAATGAATAAACATGAAATAACTGAATCCGTAAGAGAGGCGATACATTCCATCTTTAGCAAAATTTTAGGAATTCCAATTTTTAATTATTTTTTTTCAATTTTATATTTTTCTTCACAATTTATTCATTATATATCCTGATTTAAGCTCCCTCCCTCAACTCCCCAAATTCAGCCTTCCTCCCTCTTTCCCTATCCCCTTCCCCTAATCTAATGAAAGGATAAACCCCTGGGATTAATAGCACCAATTCTTTATTTTAGATGTTGGGAGAATACTGGGACCTTTTGGTAGCAGCCAGACAACCTACATAACATATGTCTCATTTGGAGAAAAATGTCTATATAAGAAATCTCTCTTTATTTGCATTTGTGTTTTAATGTTATACTCTGTCACTTTTGGGTTCATTTCATTTGAAGAAGGTAACTGAGTTCTGAAGGACTGAAGGTGATTGAGATGACAGGGGAGGAGGAAGAAACAGGAGTGAGAAAGGGAAACAGACAGGAAAGGTAAAAGAGAACGAAGGCAAGAAAGGAGGAGAGAGCGAGGGTAGAAAAACAGAAATAGCTTGGGGGTAATTGAGCTTGCTGTGCAAGTATAAAACCAAATTTCAACTCCAGTTCCCACTAAAAATCCTGGCCTGTTTGCCTGTACCAGTAACCCCAGCACTGTGGTGAACATAGACAAGAGAGTAACTCGGCTTTCCAGCTCCAGCCTATCTCTAGGGTTAGCAAGAGATTGTCTCAAAGTAATTGAATGAAAAGTGACAGGTCAGGCAGCTGACATTCTTCTCTGGCCTCTGAGAGCATGTGTTTGTGAGTATTTATACACACATGCACCATATTCATACACATTCATACACATAGTGAGCAAAATAGAAGGGGGAGAGGGGAAGAAGAAAGGAAAAGGGGAAAGAGGAAAGAGCCAGACACATTTTAATTTGCACCATTTCACCAACTCCTAAATGTTACACCTCCTCTCTATGAAAAATTGTCACTACAGTGTTTCTTTAAAATTAGTAGTAGCTGTTTTATTTATAGAGTTAATAACTTTTAACAACGGAAAAAACAAAGCTCATTAGGTGAATTTTTTAATGTAACTAGAATTAGAACACAAAAAAGAAGAACATTATGTCATATATTAAAACATCAGAATAATAAGCTGTCGGGCTGTTAAAATTGTTAGTAAACACTGAATGGGAAACTCCTGTCATCTAAATTTTGCTCACTGAATAAACTGTCACAAGCCAAGGAAGGAGATGAAACAGTAAGATATTCTACTGATTTTCCAATACAGAGACTTTCGGACATTTAAGACTTTTCAGTTGAAATTGCAGAAGTTAGTGCAGGTTGTGGAAGGTTCAGGAAACATCCATTGCTTTATAGAAATCCAGTGCAGTCCTTCAAACACCACCAGCTTGTGGTTCACCTGTCAGTCATCCGGAGTCTGAGATAAAGTGGGAATTTATAAAGTCTTTACTGAGCTTGGCTGGCAGCAGCCAGCATATGAGTGAAGGGAGCATTAGGGACCGTTCTGTTTACAACAATTAACCTTACGGGGAAGCACTGTCAGCAGTTCTGGCAGTCTGCCCCTCTTTGTATACAGTTTTTAATATTCAGAACTTGCTCAAATGCTGTGTAAAACTGAATACATTCCTCTGCTGCCACCGATACATATGATAAACTGGGGTGGTGAGCTATAATCATGCATCTTCATGCACCTGGAAGCTATCACTGATGGCAGCCTGTGTGACAGGAAGCAGGGGCTCTGCAGAAATATGTATTGGTAGAACTCTTTTCCAGGTGAAAGTGTAGGCATTTTAATAGAAATTACAAATAAGCAGCTAACCAGACAACCAGCTGGCAATATTTAACACAACATTCGTCTCATAGCAGTACGAAGGACAGTGTCCCTAGTGTTGAGTCTTCAGCTGTTGTTTGGCTTGCTAATGTTCTACACTTTGTATATGTGCTATGCGTATTTCACATGGGTGAATGTGCCTCTGGAAGCCAGAAGTTAACCCTCGGTGTTTTCTTCAGTTGTTCTTTATCTTAATGTTCGAAAGAGTTTCATGCTGAATCTACAAACCACCAGACTAGACTAGACCAGCAGGCTGTGTGCACTAGGGATTTGCCTGTGCCCACATTCCCAGGGCTGGACTATCTGATTTAAGGTGGGCGCTTGTGTTTATAATTCAGGTACAAAAATGCCTGACCAAGCCTCTACCTACCAAACCATCTCCTCAGCCTGTCAATACATTTTAACAAGACAGACTTTTTGTTATGTACCAATATCAAATATTGAAGTTCTTAGCATCTGCTTCAATCCCCTGCTGGCTGGAGTCTTTCAGAGGATGTCTATGGTAGGCACCCATCCTGTTTCCTCTCTTCATCTGCTTCTAATGTCTTTTCTCTTTGCCTTTCTGAGTAAAAATTAAGCATCCTCCCTAGGGTCTTTCTTGTTACTTAGCTTCGTTAGGTCTGTGGGTTGTAGTATGGTTATCCTGTATGACATGGCTAATATCTGCTTATAAGTGAGTTCATATTCCTCACAGTTAAAATTATCACTGATTGCTTCAAAAATCTACCATGTAGGATGGCAGAATGTCCTCTTCTGTCATGCCACTTACCTTCCTTCCTTTTTAACATTAGTTTTCAAATTGCACTGAATATTTCACATACATAAACTAGATCACTCTCTAAATAATTGTGAAATCAATTGGATCTTAATTTAGCTAAGAAGATATGTATCTCCTGTCAAGAAAAGACGAGCCAGTACAGGATATGACATCACCATAAAGTGTCATGTACAATTGGGCAATTCACAAAAATTAGTGGAATTAGATTTTGTTAGTGTATTGTAAGTTTTAAGTGTTCACTGCTATAGTATATAACTTCTTCATTAATAAATATCACAATTTCCATTGTGCAATTTTACATAGCATTAAACACTCATATCAATTATGAGTTCCATCTTCTCCACAGTCCTTGACACAATTCTACCTTCATTCTTTTTAGAAATGCACACACACATATAACTATATATATTCATTTCACATATGTCTGCAATAAAATATGATTGCCTTACACCCACCTTCCCCCTCACTTATTCCATATTTTTCTCAATAGTTCCACCTCACAACTTCAAGTTTCCTCCTCCTTTTCCGATTCCTCTTTCTCTTCCACCAGTAGCTCACTAAGCCCAAGGAATGCTGCCGTTATGATGGCTGTGGGACCGTCTATTGGATCATGAGAAGCTTCTCAGTGGTCACAACCCCGAAGAAGCTTGACTGTCTGCCCACACCCTAGCCCTTAGCAGCTATTCACTGACAAGTGACTCCTCAGAAGGCTAGAATTTGTACTGGATGTCCTTTAACTATTCCATAATCGTTTCAGGCTTCATAGTTTGTTGGAGATAACTGAAGCTGCTTTAATACCACAAATGCAATGTTCTTGTTCTGCCCGGAGGACAGAAATTCATTGCACTTTGCCCCATCCTCCAGCATTTTCATGTTTCTTCTTTTACTCTTCCTGAATGTTCTCTGAGCTTTGGCAGAGTATGGCGGATATTGATATAGATTTCTCATTTAGGGAATCACTCAAAGTCTCCTTTTTTAGCACTCTGAATAGTTATAAGTCTCTCTGCACTGGACTGCTCTTTCTGTGGCTACTTTCTTGCTTAGTCTTCACACTTCATGAAAATAGAATCAAACCTGGTGAGATTTCATGCCTAAATTCACCACATTAATATGCTCAAACTTTATGCGCATTCGAGAGTATGTTACTATTTATTGTCTTTTTTAGCCATTATTCTACTCTGCAGTGGGGCAGAGTGCCTCTAGCGCCAGGTTGTGACTGTTGAGAGAGCCATGCTCCTAGGATGATCAGCTTCAGGACTCTTGCTTCTCTAGTGTAAGACCATTATTTCTGGACTATTATATGCCATAAGCCAATCTAGTAACCCCCATATAGATACAGTATACATATACAGAATGTTTAGTGTGTATTACATATAGCCATATATTATACATATAGTTCATTGTAGCCTGTATGTTTCTTTAGAGAACTCTTGTTACCATGAATAAAATTATAATGTATCTTTATATAAATGTTTTTGTACACATGTCCTCATTTTTAAGTATCTGGTTGGAAATAGGATTTCCAAGAAGACATTGTAAGCCCAAAGGAGGCTGCATATTTTTCCATTGTCTAGAATGAGAATAAAACATACTTGCATCAGGGTAGAGAATTAATAGTTATGTGAAGTCTTTCAAACAAGGAGTAAGTAAAAATTACAGTATAAAAATTTGGGGTTTCTTGCTTTTATTTTTTGTAGTATGTAAGCATAATTTTTTTTGAACTAACAAAATCTTGCTTAAAAATTTAGATGTTAATATCATGAATATATAAAATTTTTGGAATTCTTACAATTCACGATTTTAGTTGTATACCTTTTAATTTCAATTTCAATTAATAATTTAGTAAGAGAATTTATTTAATCAGTAAATATTAGTTTATCATTAAATGTGTTCATGTTTACCAACAACAAAATCAAAATAACCAAAGTAGAAAATCTTCTCATTTTGAAAATAAAGACTGAATTAAACCAAAATTCTGCTTCAAAATATTTAAAATTTTACCTTATTTTAACTCTGGGTGTTTGGGTATGTGTGTATATATATATATATATGTGTGTGTGTGTGTGTGTGTGTGTGTGTGTGTGTGTGTGTGTTTGCCTTGAGTGCAATGCCTGAAGAATCTGGAAAAGGGTGTTTGTATCTGCCAGAGCTTGAGTTGTAGGGGCTTATAAGCCGACCTGCATGGGTGCTGGGGACAGAATGTGGATGCAATAAAAGAGCGGTGTATGTACTCAGTGTGTACGCTGTCTCTCTAGCCCTACTTGAGAATCAATCCAGAAGAATTTTGATGTGTCTCTACTGTCATGGTTAATCTCTCTTGTCCACTGGACAGCATTAAGAATTATCATGAGGGGGGGCGGAGCCAAGATGGCGACTAGCACACACAGTTTCCGAGCTGTGGAAGAGATAAAGTTCTGAGTTGATGAGTGGAAGAACTTCTGAAGCCAGGGAAACAACTGAGAGACTTTCTAAACAACAGGGAACATCGCAAGAGGTGAAAACCTTGGTCTCCCAGGGACTTGGTCACCCAGGGACTTGTTTGGGGAAGGTGAGAAAGGATCCTTTGATCTCTCGGCACTCCCCTCCCCCAGACCTCCCTCCTCCTCGGCACAGTGGACTCGCCTTTCTCAGACTCGCCTTTCTCAGCGCAGACCTAACTGCCTGGGGCCTGCAGCCACTGAGGCAGAGCCCCAAGCCCTTTATCGGCAAAGGCCAGCAGTACTGTGTCTCGGAGCCCCAGATTCACGCGCAGCGGCTGCACCATCCTCCCAGGACCCGAGTCTGCTAGACGCCATACTAGCTCTGCAGGAGCGCCATCACTGACGGTTCGGCCCGTCCAATCCCACAGTGACAGAGAATACGCTATATAATCACCAAAAACAGGCAGAAACGCCATACAAGCTAGACACACCAGGCGCTGGGCCTCTGAAGCTTGGAGAGCACAGTGAAGAGACCCCAGGACTTCCCAGAAAGCATCTGGACTAGCAACCCAGTCTCCAGTTACAGCGGGACTTTCTAACCTGGCGGCGGAGCAGCACTGAGCTGGCGGGACACATCAGCCCTCCAGTTTAAGACTAACCAGGGCCAAACCAGAGAACAGAAAGGCTGGTTACCCCAATTCCTACTGACGTGACCACCCTGAAACCTCCAGCTGCAGCAAGACCTCATAACCTGGCAGTGACAACAGCACGGAACTGGCGGAGCACATCAAAGAAGCAGGGCCAAACCAGAGAGCAGAGAGCTCAGATACCCCGATCTCTGCCAAGTGACCTGCCTGTAAGTGAGTGCACCCTTGAGAATCTGCAGCTCCACTGATCCTGGGTCCTTCTAAAACAGAAGCCAGGCATCGAACCCCCTCCCACCCATATACCCACTTTGGGAAACAGAGGGGCACTTGGAACATTGAAGTTCCTGCTCTGTGGGTCTAATTGAGGAGTTAAGGCAGTTAATGCCAGAAATTGCGCTGCGATCATCACTAGCGCCTGCGACATATACATTGCAGAGCCCCTCCCACACACTCAAGGGTTCAACATAAGCCATCACTCTGTCCCTCGAGACACACGCCCACACCCACTTACACACACACACACATATACACACGCACGCACGCACGCTTGCATTTGCCTCTGTTTGCGCCTGCGTACTTTCCTCCCACAGGTACAGCTAGTCCTCAGCACATGCTAAGGACACGGGACCTCTCTCAACTTCCTGAAGAATTCTCCAGACTCGAGAGAGAGACAGTACCAGTCTGATCGGCTGAATCCAAAAACAAACAGGGAAGGTCTCAGATAAGCCAATGGCCAGGGGTAGGCGAAAGAACACTTCCAACATAAATCAGGACATCATGACTTCACCAGCAAACCCCAAAATCGATGGATACTCCAATTCATCAGAAGCACAGGAAAATGACCTTAAAGCCATGCTTGCTCAATTATTTGAGGCTCATAAGGAGGAAATGAACAAATCTTTCAAAGAGTTGGCCAGTCAATTGGAGGTAAAGAAAGAAGAAATAGACAAAACCCTTAAAGAAACACAGGCAAACATAGCCAAACAAATAGAGGCACAAGTAGAGAAAAAATTAGTGGCATACAAAAAGGAAATGAACAAAGAAATAGAGTCCATCGTAGAGAGACAGGAATCCAAATTCAAACACATGAAAGAAATGGTGCAAGGCATGAAAACAGAATTAGAATCAATAAAGAAAACACAAAATGAGAAAACTCTTGAGCTGGAGAACTTGGAGAAAAGATCAGGAACCACAAAAGTAAGCATCACCAACAGAATACAAGAGATGGAAGAGAGAATCTCTGGAGCTGAAGACACACTTGCAGAAATTGATACTTCTCTCAAAGAAAAAGTAAAATCAGAAAAATTCCAATCACAAAATATCCAAGAAATCAAGGATGCTATGAAAAGACAAAATCTAAGAATAATAGGAATTGATG
>NW_026596240.1:9380613-9400755 GCF_907164565.1 Psammomys obesus | reverse complement strand
ATATATATATATATATATATATATATATATATATATATATTTATATAGGTGTTTGCCTTGGGTGCAATGCCTGAAGAATCTGGAAAAGGGTGTTTGTATCTGCCAGAGCTTGAGTTGTAGGGGCTTATAAGCCGACCTGCATGGGTGCTGGGGACAGAATGTGGATGCAATAGAAGAGCGGTGTATGTACTCAGTGTGTACGCTGTCTCTCTAGCCCTACTTGAGAATCAATCCAGAAGAATTTTGATGTGTCTCTACTGTCATGGTTAATCTCTCTTGTCCACTGGACAGCATTAAGAATTATCATGAAAGCAACTCTCTGGGCGTGAGTGTGTTGCATTATCAAGATGGTGTTTGTTGAACTGGGAAAGTGTGCTGTGCTTTCCCCTGTGCTAGAATACCCAACTGAACAAAGAAAAGAAATGTAGCTCTCTTTTCTTCCTAACTAGGGATGCAGTGCGGCCATCTGCCTCCTGCTCCTGCCACCATGTCTTCCCTGCCGTGATGCACTGTCCCTTCAAAGTGAGGCAACACAAACCCTCCCCTCCTCAAGTTACTAATATAGTGGTATCAATTTAATATTAATTTCAACATGCCAAAACATTACATACTAGATTAAGGTTTCAAAATTTAAATAAATGTATATGAGGAATATATTAGCATAATCATTTAATTTAATAATTGTGTCACAGGAATTTTTGGAACCATCGTAAGAACCATGATAATATTTGAATCCTATAGTCAAGACATATATATATATGTACGTAGTTTTAAACCCAAAGCGCAAATGCTGCATGTGGTAGTTAATATTCTTCTTTAGCTGTCCCTAATTACCTCTTCCATTCTGCATTGCTTATAGCTTTCTATAGAAAACAGAAGATAGTGTTCATTTCTTTAGAACTCATATCAGGTTATATAAATTATATTCAAATGAGTTACTCTATTCAGGCAGTAATTTATTTTTCTTACAAACACACAAAAATTTCTTTCCATACAATGAATTATAGAATACAGTGCAAAGGAGGAACATATTAGTCATTTCTGAATTACTAAGGTGAGAGGCTGGTGCGGCTTTCCCCAGGTCATCACCAATCCCAGTAAGTCCCATTTAATTAGTTTGTGCCTACAAGTTTGAGAAAAATAAACCCATAGTCTCACTGACACTGAAAAATCTGGTTAATTAACTAATTTCATAACTGCAAAACTAACAACTTATATGACTAAAATAGCTCATGCTAAAATAAGGTAATTCATTTAAAAATGAGAAATTATCCATAGAAATGCTCAGAGGAACACTTGATATATGGTATTTTGTTTATCATTGCATTTGCTTCAGCTTTTGAAAAATAATTTCTAAAAAGGAAAAAAAAACTCAACTCAAAGGGTCCTTTCATTTTGGCACTTTATGTCAGAAACTGTGTCACTGGTTTGAAGCCAGAAAGTCTGACAATCACATCTCCTATTGTAGTGCGCTGTTTCTATCAGCCTTTCCTGTGATGATTTTCTTGATCTTCATCTTCTCTTGGTTTAGAGTCACCTAAGATATGGACTTCTCTGTGTTTCTGTGAGGGTGCTTCTGGAGAGGAATGAGGAGGAGGAAAACATTCCCCAAATAGTGGTGCCACTGTCCAATAGTCTGGGGCATAGGGCAAAGTAATAAAGAGAACCTGCATGGAGCAACAGCATCTGTCTGTCCCTAATTTCTGACTGTGGACACAGCTGTGGATAGCTACCTCATGTTCTAGCTGTCACAGTTAAAGTGGCTTTCACCCATCATCAGGCCTTCCCATACCTCTAACTCAGAATTTAAATCAATCTTTTCTTTTATAAGTAGCATTTGCCAGGTATTTTGAAATGGCAACGAGACCGGAAACTATCACAAGTCCTCCTACTTAATTGCAGCCAATTTAATCATATTGTGTATATATATGTGCTATATATATATGTGTGTGTGTATTATATGTATATAATATATATAATATTATATTACATTAAAAAAAATATATATGCATTGTAGAATGAGCTCTCAGGAGTGACCCCTCCATGCATGTACTTTTCTTTTTACTCAGTTAAGTTTAGGCCTTTGCATCATCATCTACCTGTACCCACTACTTACCTGGTTACCATTACTACAACTTCCAACTTCTAACTTGTTACAGGGGAATCCCAGCTTTCTCCATGTGCTTTTCTAACCCACTTACTTCACTGCAAACATCCCCATCATAGTCCACCTTAACCCCATCCCTTCTCCAGGTCCAGTAAATAGCCTTTTAACTCTTAGCAAATCATTTGTTTTCCCACTTGCTCTTTCCCCCTGCCTTTGCAGTCAGTGCAAACTTTTCAGAATGGCAGGTGTGTTGGCGTACTTTTTCACACTTGTTACCCTGAAAGACTTAAGTTCCATAGCAAACACAATTCTCCAAAACACCTTCCCATTATTTGCATATGTTAAACCTCCAGCCTTAAAGATGAATGACAGAGTGGAGGACTTAACTTATAGAAAATGCACTCCTATTCAAAGAAAATCTGAGAGTCCCAGGTCTGTAAGATGGATCTATTGTAATAGAAATTTAAAAATAGGAATAATTGTACAAAGGCTGTTGATGTACCTCAGTGAGACTGCTAACCTCCAGAAACCAAAGTCATTCTTGAGTAAATGGAGGACACAAGGCCAGCCTGTCTTAAGTGAGTTCAGGAGATGCTCAGCAGGCAGAAGTACAGAATTCTCAGAACGTTGCTGGTGATGACTAGAGGACAACATACAGGGGTCATTCTTCCATTCTGCTTGCAGGCCACTGGAAGCTATCCCAGGTCTGGCGACAAGCCTTTTGCTACTGTGCAGTCTCTAAGGACCTGGATATGTAGAGTTTTGTAGCATATGATAAAGATATTTTATTTCATTTGCAAATTCCGTCAGAAAACTTCAAATAGCTATAAAGATGACCACATATGCTTATAGCCTTATTAGTTTCCATAAATGTTCTGGTATAATTTTATTGACTTAATCGTCTTGTTTCTGAAAGGATTCTAACATATTCCCACTGTGATTATTTGTTGTCCTTCTCAATCTAAGAAATGTATTGTTAGGATTTTGTTTCCATGAAGGGTCTATAGAGATTTTTGTTCTTAATCTTATTGGATTGGATTGTAAATCTTGCTGAAAGACTATTATCATTTCAGCTTAATATTAGTGCATTTGTTTTTTCATTTGTTTGTTTTTAAGTTTTTAAAGTTTTTCCATTTTTTTTATTCACTGTACATCCTTGTCATTCCTGCCCAGTCAAACCTTCCCTCCCTCCCCCTCCTTTCTCCTTTTCCTCAGAAAACGGGAGCCCAACTTCCCATCCACCATAGCTCATCAAGTTGCATCAGGACTGAGCATATTTTCTTCTGCTGTGGCCTGGCAAGGGAGTCCTACCAGGGGAAAGTGATCAAAAAGCTGGCAAGTGAGTTCTTGTTCAATGCAGTGCCCATTTCCCTAAGTAGAGGATGCACATGAGGCCTAAGCTGCCAATCTGCCATATCTTTGTAGGGAGCCTAGGTCCAGTTTGTGCATGGTCCTTGGTTGGTAATTCAGTCTCAGCAAGCCCCTCTGGGCCCAGGTTAGTCAGCTCTGTTGGTCTTCTTTATGAGATCCTGTCACCGCCAGGTCTTTTTTCTATTTCCTCCCACTTTCCCACAAAGCTCCCTATGCATTGCCCAATGTCTGGATGTGAATGTCAGCATCAGTTGTGAGGCACTGCTGGTAGAGTCTCTCAGAGGACAAATGTGTCAGGCCCCTGCCTGCAAACTTAGCAGAGTATCGTTAATAGTGTCAGGAGTTGGCACTCTCCAATAGCGTGAGCCTCTGGTTATACATTCCCTCAATCTCTGCTCTATCTGCTCAATCTTACCCCTGCAGATCTTGTAGGAAAGGCAAATTTCGGGTTGAAGTTTTGTGGGTGAGTTGTTGGTCTCCTCCTTCTACTAGGAGACTAGTCTAGTTAGAGGGTGTCCTCTTCAGTCTCTATGGCCTCTGTTCCTAGGAGTCTTTGATGAGTCTCCCTCATATTCTATGAGCCTACCCTCACTTAGGTCTCCAACTTGTCACAGTGATACTCCCACCCTCAGTTTCTCTTTTTTCAGGCCTTCTGTCCTCTTTTCCTCTCTCACCCCAAGTCTTATCTCCATCCTCTTAACTTTCTGCATACCCTTTCCTACCCTGTACCCTCTCTTCAGCCACTTGTCCTCCTACCCAAGGAGGCCTGTGTGACACCAGACCAGCTTTGGGCTTGGAGATCTTTCTGCCTGCTCCCCATCTTTTGTTTTGTTTTAATATTGTCTATTCTGCTTCCATTTCTGTTAAAAATAGCCAGCAGGATATAACAGGTGTGGGATGAAATGAGAAGAGCAGAGAGAGAGAGAGAATACTGGGAGGGAAAATTGGAATTGGAGGGCATTTGGGAGAAATGTAAAAATCTAGTGCAGTGGAAACTCCCTGCAATCTATTAGTGACCCTAATGAGGTATCTGTTAATGGGTAATTTGAAACCTGAGCTAGCCATCTTCTATAACCAAGCAAAGGTCCTAGCAGTGGGAGTGTTCAACCTAGCCACCAAACTTTAGTCTGTCCTGCCTGCAAGATGTGCTGAGGTAATGGTGGCACAAAATTTGTGAGCATAGCCAGCCAATGACTGGTCCAACTTGAGATCCACAACATGAGAGAAAATCCATGCTTGACACTTCCTGAATGGCCAGAAACCAGATACTTGATATCCCTGAGATCCAAGATAGAACCAAGTATGACAGGCAAAAGAAGTCAAAGAAATGAATCCTAATGACATACTCGTAGACCGTTGCTTAACCCAACTGCCATCAGAGAGTGTCATTCAGAAACTTATGGGAGAAGATGCACAGACCGACATCCAAACACTAAGTGGAGCTGGGAGACCATCACAGTAAACAGAGGGATGAAATGTAGGAACCAGAGGGGTAGAGGATATGGCCCACAGAATTCAGTAAGCAGGACTCATCGGCGCCCACAGAGACTGAAACAACTAAACTGTATGGTAGTGTAGTTTGCTATTCTTATGGGACTCCTGATAGTGTAACCGAGGGTATTCCTGAGTATTCTGCCTGTGCTTGGGACCCCTTTTCTCCTACTAGGTTGCCTTGTCCAGCCTTGATATGATAGTTTATGTCTAGTCTTGTTGTACGCTGTTCAGCTATGTTTCTTGGAGATCTTCTCTTTTTGTTAAGGGGAAATGGAGGATGAGTGGATCTGGGAGAGAAAGGAGGTTGGATGAGAGGAACAAAGTAAGGGGAAAATGTGCTCAGGATGTAATGTTTGAGAGAAGAAGAAAATAAAATAAATAGCCTATATATTTTTCTTCACTGAATGGACTGAAATCTTCTCGGTCATTTTTTTTTCCTTTATTCTGTTTGCTATGGGAAAAGAAGAGAAATTTTATTTTTTAAAATATTGCTATTTTCTTTTATTGTTTTTTAATCATTAACAGTTACTTTAACTCTCCCAATGGGGTCCTCTACAATTACTAGACTGAATTATATGTTAGTGTTCCTTGTCTTCTCGCGCTCCTCATATCCATGCCTTCTTTACTTTTTAAATTTTTATAATACAATTTGCAATGCAAACTAACAAAGCATGAATAATGACAAATATGAATTACACTTGAAATTTAATTGAAATTTTGACCTGCTATGGAATGTGAATTTATGGCAAATTACTCTTCCAATATGAAGACTGTAAGTTCATGTTTTCACAAGAGAATGTTTCAGCTAAATGACCTGAAAACAAATGTAATATTATTCATATGATAAAATGTTCTCATCTTGCTCAATTTGATGGAAACTGGGTACTTCATATTTATGTCTGAAGTTTAATATTTTATATTTTAGTACTTAATAACTTGTTCATTTCTTTTTTAAAATTGATTTTTTAAATTATGCATGCATGCCTGTGTCCTTATGTGTGTGTGAGTGTATGTATTTGTGTGTGTGTGTGTGTGTATGTGTGTAAGGAGAATGTAAGAACCTGAAGACTAAAGAGAGGGTTTAGGATCCCCTGGATTTAAAGCTACAAACAGTTGTGAGCTGCCAAAAGTACATAAAGTGGATTCTGGGAACCAAAGTCAGGCACGCTGCAAGAATATGACCTCTTAACCACTGAACAATCTCTTCAGCCTTTGTTCACCTCTTAGTAATTTTATGATTGAAACACACTCTTTTTCTCAAGATTTTTTTTTTATTTATTCACTTTGTATCCCAGCTGTAGCCCCATCCCTCATCCCCTCCAAATCATTTTCTCCTTCCCTCATCTCCTCCCATGCCCCTTCCCCAGCCCAATGATAGGGGAAGTCCTCCTCTCCTTCCATCTGACATTAGCCTATCAGGTCTTATCAGAACTGGATGCATTTTTTCCTCTGTGGACCTCCTCTATGTCTTCCTCAGGGGGAGGTGATCAAAGAGCCAGCCACTTAGTTCATGTCAGAGGCAGCCCATTTCTCAAGATTTTTAAAGTAAGCTTTCTTCCATCTTCTTCAGCAATATTTTCACCTCTGTGAAGTATTTTGATTTCAATATCTCTCTGTTTCCTAATAGAGAATCAAAATTTAACACTGAGTTAAATTTTGGACCTTCAAATTATGTTTCATAATTTTTATTGGTTGTGTTGAACCGTTTATGAGATTTCAGAAGCTTCATAAGATTAGTGCAGTAACAATTTCTTCTACTTCATTGAAATTCTTATAAGCTTACTTTCTTTTTTAATTTTACTTTTTTTTACATTAATTATATTTTTATTTACTTTGTATCCCAGCTGTAGCCCTCCATTATTCACTCCCAATCCCACACTCTCCCGCTTATCTTCTCCCTGCCCCTCTCCAAATACACTGATAGGGGAGGTCCACCTCCTCTTTCATCTAACCCTAGCTTATCAAGTCTCATCAGTACTGGCTGCAATGTCCTCCTCTATGGTCTGGCAAGGCTGCTCCTACCTTGGGAGGGAAGGGGGTCAAAGAGCCAGCCACTAAGTTCATGTCAGAGACAGTCCCTCTTCACCTTACTAGGGAACCCACTTGGATACTGAGCTACCATGGGCTACATCAGAACAGCGGTTCTAGGTTATATCCACAAATGGACCTTGGTTGGAGTATCAGTCACAGAAATTACCCCTGAGCCCAGATTTTTTTATTCTGTTGCTCTCTTTGTGGCGCTCTTGTACTCTCCAGGTCTTACTAACTATGTCTTCTTTCATATGATTTGGTTATGAGTCTCAGCATCAGCTTTGATACACTGCTAGGTAGTCTTTCAGAGGTCCTCTGTGGTAGGCTCCTGTCCTGTTTCTTGTTTTCTCCTTCTTCCATTGTCCTTCCCATTTGTCTTTTTAGGTAAGGATTGATCCTCTTACACAGGGTCCTCCTTCTTGTTTAGCTTCTTTAGGTGTACAAATTTTAGTATGCCTACCCTATTTATAGGTCTAATATCCAATTATAAGTGAGTACATATTGTATGTGTTTTTCTGCTTCTGGGATACCTCTCTCAGGATGATCATTTCTAGATCTCACCATTTGCCTGCAAATTCCATGATTTCCTTGTTTTTAATTGCTGAGTAGTATTCCACTGTGTAAATGTACCATAATTTCTGCATCCATTCCTTTGTTGATTGTCATCTGGGTTTTTTCCAGGTTCTGGCTATTACAAATAAAGCTGCTATGAACATATTTGAACAAATGTCCTTGTTGTATATTTGAGCGTATTTTGGATATATGCCTAGGAGTGGTATTGCTGGATCTCTAGAGAGAGCAATTCCTAATTATTTGAAAATTGCCAGATTGATTCACAAAATGGTTGTACAAGTTTACATTCCCATCAGCAATGGAGGAGGGTTCCCCTTTCTCCACAACCTCTCCAGCATGTGTTGTCACTTGAGATTTTGATCTTAGCCATTTTGATGGATTAAGGTGAACATCTCAGGGTTGTTTTGATTTTCACCTCCCTGATGGCTAAAGATGTTCAACATTTCTTTAAGTGTTTCTCTGCCATTCGATATTCCTCTACAGAGCAATAGTAATATCAACTGCATGGCACTGGCATAGAAACAAAATGCTGGATCAATGGAACCAAATAGAAGATCCAGAAAGAAACCCACACACCAAAAGATACTTAATTTTTTCTCTTTTTTATTTTTTTATTTTTATTATTAGTTATATTTTATTAACTCTGTATTCCAGCTGTATCTTGCTCCCTCATTCACTCCCAATCCCACCCCCCCCCATCTCCTCCCTGCCCCTTTTCAAGTTCATTGATTGGGGAGGACCTCCTCCCCTTTCACCTGTTTTATAAGGTATCTTCAGGACTGGCTGCAAAGTCCTCCTCTGTGGCCTAGCAAGACTACTCCTCCCTTAGGGGGTGGGGAGGTCCAAGAGCCTGCCATTGAGTTCATGTCAGAAATAGTCTGTTTCCCTTACTAGGGAAAACCAATTGGTTACTGGGCTACCATGGGTTACATCTGAGCAGAGGTTCTAGGTTATATCCATATATGGTCCTTGGTGGAGTATCAGTCTCAGAAAAGACCCCTGTGCCCAGATATATTTGGTCCTTGTGGAGCTCTTATCCTCTTCACATCATACTAACTCCCCTTTCTTTCATATGATTCCCTGCACTCTGCCAAAGGTTTGGTTGTGATTCTTAGTATCTGCTTTGATACACTGCTAGGTAGAGTCTTTCAGAGGCCCTCTATGGTAGGCTCCTGTCCTGTTACTTGTTTTCTCCTACATCCAATGTCCATTCCATTTGTCTTTCTCAGTGAGGATTCATTATCTTACCCCGGGTCCTCTTTCTTGTTTATCTTCTTTAGGTGTACAGATTTCATTACGTCTATCATATCTTATAGGTTTATATAAGTGAATATATACTTTGTGTGTCTTTCTTCTTCTGGGATACCTCGCTCAAGATGATCTTTTCTAGATCCCACCATTTGTCTGCAAATTTCATGATTTCCTCGTTTTTGATTGCTGAGTAGTATTCCATTGTATAAAAGTACCACAATTTCTGTATCCATTCCTCTGTTGATAGACATCTGGGTTGTTTCCAGGTTCTGGCTATTACAAATAAAGCTGCTACAAACATGGTTGAGCAAATGTCCTTGTTGTGTACTTGAGCAAATTTTGGGTATATGCCTAGGAGTGGTATAGTTGGGTTCTGAGGAAGCACTATTCCTAATTGTCTGCGAAAGTGCCAGATTGATTTCAAAAGTGGTTGTACCAGTTTACATTCCTGCCAGCAATGAAAGAGGTTTCCCCTTTCTCTACAACCTCTCCAATATGTTTTGTCATTTGAGGTTTTGATTTTAGCCATTTTGATGGATTAAGGTGAAATCTCAGGATCGTTTTGATTTGCATCTCTATGATGGTTAAGGATGTTGTTTAACTGTTTCTCTGTCATTCTATATTCCTCTACAGAAAATTCTCTGTTTAGCTCCGTATCCCATTTTTTAATGGGATTATTTGATTTATTGCTTTTAACTTTTTTAGTTCTTTATATATTCTGGATGTCAGCCCTCTGTCAGATGTAGGGTTGGTAAAGATCCTTTCCCAGTCTGTAGGCTGTCGTTTTGTTCTGATGACAGTGTCTTTTGCTTTATAGAAGCTTTTCAGTTTCATGAGGTCCCATTTATTGATTGTTGCTCTTAGAGTCTGTGCTGCTGGTGTTCTGTTCAGGAAGCTGTCTCCTGTACCAATGAGTTCTAGGCTCTTCCCACTTTTTCTTCTAACCAATTTAGAGCTGATACTTGATTTTTGACAAAGAAGTCAAAACAACTCAATCGAAAAAAGATAGTATCTCCAACAAATGTTGCTGGTACAACTGAATATCTACATGCAGAAAAATGAAAATATACCCATATTTATCACCCTGCAAAAATCTAAAGTACAAGTGGATCAAAGACCTCATCATAAAACCAGACACACTAAATTGGTTAGAAGAAAACCAGACAGACTAAATCGATTAAAAGAAAAGAAGAGCCTAGAACTCATTGGAACAGGAGACAACTTCCTGAACAGAACACCAACAGCACAGGCTCTAAGAGCAACAATCAATAAATGGGACCTCATGAAACTGAAAATCTTCTATAAAACAAAAGACAGTGTTGTCAGAACAAAATGACAGTTTACAGACTGGGAAAGGATTTTCACCAACCCTGTGTCTGAGGGCTGATATCCAGAATATATAAAGAACTAAAGAAGTTTAAAAGAGCAACAAATCAAGTAATCTAATTAAAAATGCGGTATGGAGCTAAACAGAGAATTCTCTGTAGAGGAGTATGCCTACTTTCAAGGACCTGTTCCAAAAAGCTCTGTCTGTCTGTCCGTCTGTTTGTCTATCTTTGTACTGAAACTTCCATCTCTCAGTAGCTCTCACACATACACATGTATAACTGTTCTTCTTGTTTTTCTTGCTCAAGTAAACCAGTACCTAAAGCACTCTTTTGTACATTTTGTAGCCCTCTGTATTTACAGCTTCCATAAGTTAAACATGCATTTAGTTTAATGAGTTTGTATTCGTTTTATATTTGCTCTAGTTATACATACTATTTCACTTATGTAATTTATGTAAACACTATATGATTCCATGATTTAAAAGTGCTACAAGAAAAAAAATGTCTTGTGGAAACACAGATAAATTTACAAATAACATTTTTTTAAAAAAGGTTCACTTTACAAACTACTCTTATAAGGTAAAAATAAAACATTAATAAATTTTTGAAAATTAAAAAAATGCAGATATACAAAATCTGCATTTGGTTGTCTTTAAAGATACTAATTTGAAGTTTGTTTTATTTTAATCTTTCCTGGTCTTGGATTGATGATGAGCAGCTTCTATTTAAATTAAAGTTGGCAATACTACTGATCTTGTAGAGTTTTTGTTTGTTTTATTTATTTATTTTTTTTTGCTAAGCACAATATACTCACAACAAAAAGTACATATACCAAATGTGTCAATTAAAAGAGTCAATACAATAAGAATGTTGACGTAGTCACTATTTTCATAAAATTTATGGATAGTTCCCCAAACTGTCCTTTAGGCACCCCTCTCAGTCATTCAGTGTTCTATTTAACCCAATATATTGCTTTCTGATCATTTATTCAAGGACACATACATTTCTCTTTTTGTCTATTCCTAAATGTATAAACATGATCATTTAGATTTTCTATTCGATTTAATATAGATCACTCATGTAGTACACATTGTATAACGCGACAAACACCCTATTATGTTTTTGAGTCCAAACCACATGATTCCATGTGGTAATGTTAATTCTGTTACAACATAATTATAGTTTATGATTATAAACAGTATTTTTGTAATCTTCATGGATGGACCCTTTTGGTATTTTTAACTTTAGGAGGATCAGGGTGTGCAGTTGTGTTCTTGCATGTGAAAACCAAGGTCAAATTCTCATTTCATTCCTTGGGGATGCCCACTTTATTTCTGTTGAGACATAGTGTTTTGTTAATCCTGGAGCTCATGGATAATTCTCAGGCCGGTGAGTTTCAGCATCTGTCCATTTCCATCTCTCTAGCACTGTGATTTAAAATGGGAATCAAACCCATATCCTCTGGCTTGTGCACTGAGTACTTTACTGACTGAGTTATCTTCCAAGCCCTGTTTACATATTTTGGCACTAAGGAGCTATGTTGACAGCACTGATGTCTGCAGAGGGATCCTGACTATTAATGAAGGTAAGAAGCATCTGCAAGTTCTGCCACACTGACAAAGACAACAGGGGCGCTTTTTGCTTACTTACCTTATTATAAAGTGAGAAGAAATTGCTGCATTTTATTTAGGTCAAAAGTCATCAACTTCTAATTGCAGAAGTTCACATTTTCCTTAAATTGTGCACTTAATTACCTTGCCTGTGCCTTTGTGGGAATCCTCCTTGTCTGATTCTTCTGGCACAAAATTGTAAATATGAGTTATTACATTCAAAACACACAGTGAGACTTATGGAATACTTGGGATTGGAGTTTATTGCCACTAATTTAGAGCCATTTCTGCTAAATGTCAATTAATTTTCAGATATTTTCTTATTGTTTTTAGCATCCTTTCAAATATTGAAATGCTTTTATGAGCTTTGACACACACACTTGTGTCTAAGAGAGTTCTATGTCTGTGAGAATTCTTGTACTAATAATTATTTATTGAAAATTAAACATGTTTGTAATTTCTTTCTTCAGAGATGTGAAGTTTTTACAAACAGGTCTTTTACTTGCTTGGTTAGAGTCACACCAAGGTACTTTGTGTTATTTGGGGTTATTGTAAAGTATGTAGTTTCCCTAATTTCTTTCTCAGCCCTTTTGCCTTTCATATACAGGAGGGCTGCTGATTTTTTTTTTTTTTTTTTTTTAGTTAATTTTGTATCCAGCCACTTTGCTGAAGGTGTTTATCAGCTGAAGGAATTCTCTGGTTGAATTTTAGGGGTCACTCAAGTATACTATCATATCATCTGCAAATAGTGATACTTGGACTTCTTCCTTTCCAATCTGTATCCCCTTGATCTACTTCAGTAGTCTTATTGCTCTAGCTAGGGCATCAAGTACCATGTTGAAGAGTACTTTTGGGGTACTATATGGAGAGAGTGGGCAGCCTTGTCTTGTCCCTGATTTCAGTGGGATTGATTCACTTTTTTCTCCATTTAGTTTGATGTTGGCTATAGGCTTGCTCTATATTGTTTTTACTATGTTTAGGTATGTGCCTTGTATCCTGTTCTCTCCAAGACTTTAAACAAGAATGGGTGTTGGATTTTTTTTTCAAACGCTTTTTCAGCATTTAAAAAGATGATCATGTCATTTTTCTCCTTCAGTTGAATTGTATTATGGATTACATTGATGGATTTCCATATATTGAACTACTCCTCCATACCTAGGATGAAAACTACTTGGTCATGGTGGATGATATCTTTTATGTGTTCTTGGATTTGACTTGCAAGTATTTTATTGAGAATTAACTTGTACCACCACTTTTAAAATCAATCTGGCACTTTCTCAAACAATTAGAATTAGTTTTTCCTCAAGATCCAGCTATTCCACTCCTAGGCATGTATCCAAAATATGCTCAAATACACAACAAGGACATTTGTTCAACCATGTTCATAGCTTTATTCATAATAACTGGAAACTGGAAACAACCCAGATGTTCATCAACAGAGGAATGGATGCAGAAATTGTGGTACATTTACAAAATGAAATACTACTCAGCAATTAAAAGCAAGAAAATCAGGAAATTTGCAGGCAATGGATGGAAACTAGAAAAGGTCATCCTGATTGAGATATCCCAGAAGCAGAAAGACACACATGGTATATACTCACTTATAAGTCTATATTAGTCATATAATATTAAAATACTAAAATCTGAACACCTAAAGAAGCTAAGTAAGAAGGAGGTCCCTGGGTAAGATGATCAATCCTCACTTAGAAAGGAAAAGGAGACAGACAATGACAGAGGGAGAAAACAGGGAATAGGACAGGAGTCTACCACAAAGGACCTCTAAAACACTACCCCACAGGGTATCAAAGCAGATGCTGAGAGTCACAACCAAATCTTGGGCAGAGTGCAGGGAATCTTATGAAAGAAGTAGGAAATAGAAAGATAGGGAGAGGACAGGAGCTCCACAGGAGAGCAACAAGACCAAGAAATCTGTGCTCAGGGGTCTTTTCTGAGACTGATACTCCAAACAAGGACCATGCATGGAGATAACCTAGAACCCCCATAGCAGCTTGGTATCCAAGTGAGTTCCCTAGTTATGGGAATAGAGACTGTCTCTGACATGAACTCAGTGGCTAGCTCTTTGATCACCTTCCCCTGATGGGAGAGCAGCCTTACCAGACCACAGAGGAAGAGAAATACAATCAGTCCTGATAAAACCTGATAGGCTAGGGTCAGATGGAAAAGGAGGGGAGGACCTCCTCTATCAGTGGGCTGGGGAGGGGCATGGGAAGAGATAAGAAAGGGAGATGGTCCTGGGAGGGAATGGGTTACATATGGGGATTACAAAATGAATAAACTGTAATTAACATAAAAAATAAAAAAAGAATAAAAAAGAAAATTGAACATGTGAAGAAATTGACTGGAATAGCCATTTAAGACACAGTCAAAATTGTATTAAGAGGGTTGGAGAGTTGTATCACTGATTAAAAGCTGTGGCTACCTTGGCTGACAACCGGAGGTCACAGCCCCAAATGAAGTTCACAACTACCTATAGCTTCAGGGTATCTGCCACCCTCATTTGGCTTCCACAGCCACTACGTACATGTTACATACAAACTCACACACATACACACACACACACACACATACACACCTTCACAGGAAAAGCACTCACACACAAAAATTAAAAATAGATTAATATTTTTAAAAAGAAAAAGATTTTTAAAAGTCCACAGTTAACAGGAAGAAAACATACCAATACCAACAGCAGAACTGATGATAGGATTGACTGGCAGAATTTTTTTCTTGAGCTGGTCAAAAATTAGACCTAAAGGCTAAACACGTTGCATATGAAAATTCATAATATGCTATCTCCACTTGGAAATACCCATCAGAGAGACAATTTCCTTCAAGGAGTCAATATTTGCTTCCACTATTTAGATTTCTGGGATTGAACTCACAATACAGACTTGAAAGTAAACACCTTTACTTGCTGAACCATCACTCTGGGCCAAACACACTCTTTCCCCCTGCTTCTGCTGTTTGACTCCCTCAGCACAGCTGAGGAAACTTGAATATTGACAGGTGTTAAAAATGACACATGCTCCTTGGCACCCTATCCACTTATCTTGAGAACAGATTCCAGATATGTGGGTCATAGATAAAATGGCGCTTTAGTGTGTATGTGTGCTCTCACTTTGTATTCCTGTCTTTTCCTTGTCATTCTACCTTCTACCCCAGTTTAACCCCTATAGTTAATGGAACCCCTTTAATTCCATTATTCACTTTAATCTAGCATTAAAGACATTTTTTTAAAAAGTCGCACAAAAACTTAACTTACTAAACCTCACAAAGTATATGCATGCAAATATATAGTTAAAATGTAGTTACTATATAACAAAGTGACAATGACTTAACAAGAAATAACAGTCTATCAAATAAAATGCCCATAACCAGAAATTAGTTTCCTCTTTTGGAATTTTTGGCCAATGGAGTTTCATAGAGTATCAAAAATTACAGGCAACTGTTCTCTGTAGTCTACCAGAATAAGACTCTCTTATCGAAAACAGAACACATGAGTCACAGAACATGGAGAAATGGAGCTGGTACTCACCTGCAAACCTCAACACTACTGGCTAGCCTTCATCATACTGAAAGGTACTGTGCATGCTTCTGGAGGAGAAAGATAATTAAATCAGTCACATTCAGCTGTGAAGCTTGAGTACTGAAGCTTGAAAGCATTAACTTGAAAGACATACCTGCTGGACAAATAATAGGATGAACAAAATGGAAATAACTAACTACTTTCTCATTTGATCCAAGTCTTTCTCCACTAGATGAAGTCCATATCTGACACCATTATTGGCTCCAAGAACCTACAAGTAGGACAGTCATGGGTTCTATGGATACATACTCGTATTATAGTGCTAAATGGAAAGAGTATTAAACTGACACTTGAATATGGACAAAAATAATTGAACTCATTTGATTATAACAGAAACCAAACAAAAATAAAAAAGAAGAAGCCATGAATGATGAACTCAAAGAGTTAAAAAGGCAGTGAATAAGATCAAAATAAATTTTATAGATGAATGAAGTTATCAAAGGGTACTATTACCTAGGAAGAATCTTAAACCTACTGAGATTTACTTACAGTTGGTTCACTCAGCCTCATGCACTCTTAATAATTGAAAGGAAAGAATAATTCCACTTGGCATTTTCTTTGCAATGTCCTGTTATTGGATCTTGCTCTGGATCTCCTCTGTGTTCCCTAATCCTTATATTCTCAAATGATTCAAATAATTCATGGCATAAAATGTAGCCAGAATGCATTATAGAGTAACCCCTGTCACTCTCAAGTGTGACAGTGGAAATGATCTAAGTTGACATTATAGAGGTAAACTTTCTCATAGGATTAGAGTGGACCATGATTGGAGAGGCTGTGTGGAAGAAACACAAAAGGTATGGTTGAGATTTGACCATACCCAAAGGGACCAGTGTACTGACCCCAGGTCCAAAAAAGGATACACCAATCCCAAATGTTTCAGAATACAGAGCTTTTTAGAGATGTTGTTTCACACTTAAGTGACTGATAGCCCCAATAGCATTTGTTTTTAAGGAAAGAGTATGAGATGGGTTTGCTTTTATTCTTTATAAAAAATCTTCTTCTAGATTGTATGATGGTACCATTAAGATCTTTGCGACTATGTTGAAAATCATTTTTCTAGCCAGAAATAGAGAAATAACTCATATCCCACTCATGTCATCAAAAAGGATGTAACAGAGTAGATTTGAAAGAATAAAGAAGTAAAATAAAAACAAAAACAAGTCTCTAAAAATAACAGTTAAAAAGAGAAATTATCTTTCTCTTAATGGGGTTGTTCAGATGTGAACTGCCCCTCATTTCTTCCTTTCTTCCTGTCTAATCTGATACTGTCCTTTAGGCAGCATTTTCCATCTGAAAGCAAACTGTGGGTTTGTGTTTTTGTTTTTTTATCCCTTTTTACAAAACCTAAATAACGGCAAACATGATACTTATTGTGAAAAATACAACACTCACCTCAAAGGGGATGAGACAATTCATCCTAAAGTAAACTATGAATGACCACAACCCAGGGACACAAATTAAGTTTACCGTAAATTTAATTTTCATATAACTATTTGATGAAGTTTTAGAGTATATGAACCGAAACGTTCAACATAGAGACATGTTTAAATTAATTGATGGACACCTCAGATAGAGGGTTACAGAAAATGGGAGCAATTTTACTGGCAATGGTCTTAGCTCTTTGATTCATAGAAACCAGCAGTTAACGTGCATGCTTGTTGCCATACTTCCTGCCCTACGGCAATGGACTAAAACTCTGAACTGTAAACCAGCCCCTATTAAATCCTTTTAACAAATGTTTAATAAGAATTGCTGTGGCCCTCTGCGGTAGGCTCCTGTCCTGTTTCTTGTTTTCTCCTACTTCCCATGTCCAATCCCGTTTGCCTTCTAAGTGAGGATTGATCATCTTACCCTGGGTCCTCTTTCTTGTTTATCTTCTTTAGGTGAACATATTTTAGTATATTTATCCTATCTTTTTTTATTTTATGTGCATTAGTATTTAGCCAGCATGTATGTCTGTGTGAGGGTGTCAGATCTTGGAGTTACAGACAGTTGTGAGCTGCAATGTGGGTGCTGGGAATTAGGAATTGAACTCAGGTCCTCTGGAAGAGCAATCAGTGCTCTTAACCACTGAGCCATCTCTGCAGCCCTGCTATTTATCCTATCTTATAGGACTATATAAGTGAGTATATACCATGGATGTCTTTCATTTCCTGGGATACCTCACTCAGGATTATCTAGGCCACAGAGGAGGACCTTGCAGCCAGTCCTGAAGATAACTGATAAGCTAGTGTCAGATGGAAGGAGAAGAGGACCTCCCTTAGCAGTGGACTTGGAAAGGGACAGGGAGGAGATGAGGGAGGAAGGGTGGGATTGGGAGGGAATGAAGGAGGGGGCTATGGCTGGGAAACAAAGTAAATAACCTGTGATTAATATTAAAAAATAAAAATTAATAATAATAAAAAAGAGTTGCTGTGGTCATGGCATCTCTTCACAGCAGTAGAAACCCTAATCAAAACAAAGCCTTTTCAAATTGGCCATGTAAAATTTTAGGTGTTCATTGAGAATGGCTGAAAATCTAAAGCCTAAATAGTGATACTGATGTAGTTGTATAACGTTACCTGTTCAAATGTCTGTTAAAAAAAAAAAATCAGAAAGTGTCATCAAAATGGAGTTTAAAGATGTTGGGGTTAAGGTATATAAAATTTTGGACCAGATCAAGTACTTCAACAGAATCACTTTTCTGAAAAAGAAAAGGGTGGGAAGGAGTGGAGAGAGACTGCATCACCCATATCAATAGTTAAGCTCCTCTGGTTTCTTTGCCTGGTTTCTTTATCTGAAGTTACCGGAAATGTAAGCTACATGAACATTGACAAAGATGCTTAGCTCATCATAACTTAAATGATTATGGTTAGTTGGAATTTTGTATGTTTTAGCTAAATTATCTTGGGCTCTAAGTTTCCAAATATCCACTCTTGCTCACCTCTGTGTATGACCTAAATTCCTTGTGATTATTATATAAAACATTTGAGATCACAGATTCTATCTTAAAATCTGAGTCGATTTTCCCTTTGAATCTAAGTTCTATAGCAGAGATTTCCTTTATCACTGCAAACCACCAACTTAAGGTTTCCATTAATGAATTGAAAAGTGAATCAGTTATGTTCTTTCTTATGTAATTATCCAAAATTCATAAAGCTGTTACCATATTGTAACAAAATTGGGGGTGATGTTACTCTGTTCGAGGGCCATGGCCACTTGTATTTACCTCTAGAATTAGCTATGTGTTATTCCCTCTGATGTGAGAGCTGTGTTTTGAGTGTTGTCATTGCATGATTGGAAAAGTGCAATATAGACTCAATAGTGGACAACAAGGCAAAAAACTGAAAATAATCCAGAATTTTAAGAAAAGTTGAACTGATTTATAGTTTGCATACATTAGCTAGTATGCATATTCTTTACATACATTAAGTAGACATATCCAAGGGAATCTTATAGAAGGATAGGAGTGAAATATGTCATTGTGAAGCCACTTCCTGTGTGATTCACACCATCACAACCATAAAGGACTGCCTTGGCTCTACACTCAAGCTAATCAGGGATGTGAGGTGTCTTTGAAAGCAGTGGGACTTCTCTTGGTTTTTCTCTACTTTGCTTGGGCAACTGCGTCCCAAAAAGAGATGGTGGACAACAATGCCTGATCCAGTGGCATTCCATTTTGTGTGTTTGAACAATAAAATTTATGGGCTACAGATGGTGGGTTTTAGAAAAAAATGTTTTACTATAGGGAGCTAAAGAGAATAAAACAATGCAGAGCTTAAAAGAATAAAACAGTTTAGTAGAATGGGTCCCCTGGAGGAGGTGCTATGGAACCTCATTGCCTTGAGGCTGATAGTGCATGCTGGATGGAAGAAATGCGCTGGACACAAGGTGCTCATTCTGGTATCCATTCCAGGCCCTGAGGTGCTCTGCTAGTTCAGTAAAATCAAGATTGATTCCATTAAAAGTGATACCTCCTTAGGGTAAGATCCATTATGAAGAACAAGACCCCCTTCCTGGCATCTCTCGCTTCCTTTAAGGGTTGAATCACAGGTATTCTTGAGTTAGATACTTCCAGCATCTTTAGCCTCCAGCATGGAGGAGGCTAACAACAAGCAAAGGACTTCCTTTTACCAAGGAAGAACTTCGTGACATTTGTTTAGGTCTTTTTCCATTTTCTTCTTTTATTATTATTATTTTTTTTTTGGTAATTTTTTTTTTTTTACAATTTATTCATTATATATCCCAATTGTAGACTCCTCCCAGTTTCACCCTCCATTCCATCCCATCCCTTTCCCCTAGTCCACTTAAAGCGGGTGTTCTCCTCCCCTGCTATCAGCCCATAGTTTATCAAGTCTCATCAGGACTGCCTGGATCCTCTTCCTCTATGGGCTAGGATGGCCACATTGCCAGTGAGAAGTAATCAAAGAGCAGGCAGCCAAGTTCATGACATAGACAGTCCCTGCCTTCCTTACTCAGTAACCCACATGGAGCCTGAGCTTCGTAAGGGCTACATCTGAGCAGGAGGTCCAGGTCCTCTCCATGCATGGTCCTTGGTGCATCAGTCTCTGCTAGAACCCCTGGGCTTAGATTTTTTAGGTTTGTTGGTGTACTTTTGGGGCTCCTGTCCTTCCATGTCCTTCTATCCTGTCCCCTTCTTCCATAAGACTCCCTGAGCTCTGCCTAAAGTTTGGCTATGAGTCTCAGCACCTCCTTTGATCCCCTGTAGGGTGGAGTCTTTCAGAAGACCCTCTATATTAGGCTTACTTTTTTTCTTTCCTCCTTTCTTTC
>NW_026596240.1:9331696-9380603 GCF_907164565.1 Psammomys obesus | reverse complement strand
TTCTTTCTTTCTTTCTTTCTTTCTTTCTTTCTTTCTTTCTTTCTTTCATCTTTCTGTTCTTTCTTTTTTTCTTTCTTTCTTTCTATTTTTCAATAAATTTCTAACTCCAGTTCTTACCAATGACACTAAAATAAAAACCCAAATTTGTTAGCTACACTTACAGCAATGGGGAAGTAAACTTTCTCTCTTAGGGTAATATATCTGGGGTCCATCTTCTGTTTTGGCCATCAGTCCCTTCTCTCCCCAAATACTTTTGGCTCTAAGGATACTAGAGCAATTAGATACACACAGGAAACTAGCTAAGGTTGGATTCCCTTCTTTGGTGAAGACATCACTCATGCTGGGGTGAAGTTTTATTTAGTGCTTCAGCGGCTTTTAAATTAGCTATAATCCTATAAACTACACTATGCTTATTCATTAAGTCATCTTAATAAACCCATCTGTTCCCCAATCTGTACTCAGATACAATTGTTGCTTGGTTTGGTCAGCATCCTAACTACAGTGAAGAAACTGATCTTCACTTCTCCTCAGAAAAATCACAGAACACAAAACTATGTGTGAAAATGATTGACAGCAAATTATAATGAAGGTAATTTATCGTATCCGAAGGGATTAAAAGTTTGGGTAACAACACATAAGCATGTTTGGTTTAGGATGGTGCCTAGAGTTTCAGAAATGAAGAGCATAACTTAGAAGGTTCTATACATTGCTTGGGTCCTTTGGACTAAAGAGTTCTTTCTGGCCATTAGTCACTCTTTATATTTCTAACATAGAAAGAACTTAAGGTGATTTCAGGGGTTGGAAAGGTATCTGGAAATTAAGAGTTTTTGCTGCTGCTGCAGAGGACCCAAGCTTGGTACACAGTACTCGTTTGTCCATGCTGGGTAACTCCAACTGCCTGTAGCCTCAGCTCCAGGAATCTGACCCTCCAGGAACAACTGAGCTCATGTGAGTACACGTACACACAAACACGCACAGCGGTAACCTATTTGCCAACACAGTATTCAGAGAAGACTACTCAGACACAGGTATAAGCCAATAGAAAGTTTTTATTAGCCATCTGGGAACTATGCTGGGCATCTGGAACACCAGTGCAGTTCCTAACCTTTCTTAGGTTGAACTTTTAAAGCAAAAAAAACTACGGCTTGGGGTTCCACACCTCAGTTAGCAAGAACAGTTAGCCAGAATCAGAACTATGGAAACAAAAAAGCAGGGTTAGTGCATTAAGGAACTTTCCCAGAACTATGGGCTTTGATAGATTAGGTCTTTGTTCTCATTTTGGCAGCTGTTGGCTGCCCATGTGCTTTGTTCTAGGTCCTGAATGATTCTTCTATAAAGGTGTCATTTGTGCTAAAGTCTGGGGCTTATTACCGTCTGGGTTTAGAGCCTCTAACAACACAGATACACACACACACACACACACACACACACACACACACACACACAAGCACGAACATGGACATGCGCACACAAACACACCTGTAAGAACAACAATAAAATTGGTCTGCCAAGAGAAGCCTGATCTAAGTAAGATTTATATTCCCATCTCTTCATTTCTTTGCAAGACTGACTCAGCTCAGATGCTTCTCCATACTCTCAAATGAAGAAAGCAATTGACAGTAATGAGAGACCTCTATGCAATATTCCCTTTACTGAGTACTCTAAATATCCCTAGCATGCCTCAAATTGAACAGAGCTTATTTACAAGAAAACTGGGCTTTTAGGGAAAATAAAATCACCAGATCTTTAGAAGATCATTAGACAGTAGCAATATGTTAACTTTATTCTTGGGAGATTCAGAATCCCTCTTTAATAGCGCATCAGTGAAAGTAGAAAGTTAAGAAGGTTAGCTATAAAAGGCCTTGTTGTCGATCATCTCACAGAGACTCTAGAGAGTCTGTGAACAAGCTGCAGTTACATTCCCCAAACGAAATATTCATCACATGAATAACTATACTTCCCACGCAGAAATGTTTCTTAAAGCTTTGGTAACTGTATTATGCTACAAGCTCTTTTCTGTGGCATAAATGGCTTCATGCAATGACCCTTGATTAAACCAAACACAGAATTCCTGCCTCCTTGAAAGTTGAATGCTTTCTTCTAGATGTTATGGAGGAATTTCTGGCATTTTAAGCATCTGACACTCTGTTGGATGGCCAATGACCCCTTCTTGTTTACTGTAGTAAGTGCTTTCTTGGGAGCTGCTTGACTGCGAGCCACTCAGCCTCTAAAGTGGTCTCCTAACACATCTAAAATTACGGATGTCAATGAAGATCTCCACAACTTTTAAAGTAAAATGTAAAGTGAAAATCTTTATAAACCTCTCCATTTTTTGTTGCAATACTCTGATAATGGAAAAAGATCAAAGCTTTTATGTGAATTAATTTTGTATAATTTGATTATTTATTTGTGAAATTCAAAAGCATCATAAAAAGGCTGAAAGCATTACAAACCCAAAAGAAACACTCAAAATTACCGCGCTTTTCCAGAATGCCCATCACTTTGCCTGATCAACACGATACAAGATGCTTCCTATTCCGACACTGGGCTCTGCTGGATTGAAAGTCCTGATAGTAAAAGAACAAGAGTATAAAAAAGCAAAACAAACAAACAAACAAAAAAAAAAACAACTACTTCTGATTAAGAAGAATTTTAAAATTAGTTAATTTCTCTTACTACCTTTTTAAAATAATTATTTATTTATTTATGTATATGGGTGTTTTGTCTTCATGTACATTTATACACTAGAAGAAGAGACTGGATCCCATGGGACTATAGTTACATAAAATAGTGAGCCAACATTTGTGTAATGGGAATTGAACTTAGGACTCTAGAAGAATTGCCAGTGTTCTGAACCACTGAGCCATTTCTCCAGGCCCCTCTCTTACTACTACTATTGAACATAATGACAGCAATCCTAGACAGCATTAAAAAACACAAGCAATATTGAAATATGACAATTAAAAAAACTGAAGTAACGTCATTAATAGATAACATCATAACCCGTGTAAAAGTTCTGAAAAAATTACACCCAAATCTTCTAGATCTAATGAGCATATGTAGAGTGTACAGTAATGGAAACTTATATAAACTATGACGGTTACTGTCAATTTTCTTCCTCACTTGAGAGTATTTGGTTAATATGATTGAAAAAAAATGTTTGCTTTTCTACATGTTGGCAAGCAGATATTTTAAATGTGATCTTGTGGGGTCCGAGAGAAGGCTCATCAGTTAAAACCATGTTCTGCTCTTGCAAAAGCCCTGTTTGGTACCACTGGGACAGTACACAATCTCCTGTAAATCCAGCTGGAGGGAATCTGACACTCCCTTCTGATCTCATAGGCACTGTACTCTCTATATATTCCCTTTGCTCACAAATATGCACAATTAGAGCAGGAAGTGGCAGCATGGTATGCTCCAGACTTGTCCTAGCTCCTTGCAGAGAAAAGTTTAACATCTGCATGAACTGAGTTTCATTTGTGTGGTGACGCTTACGCCACAGACAAGGACAGAACCAGTGTCATCAGTCCAGCAGAACTCATGGATGTCTCTGACCACCATCTGTCCCATAACTTTGTGGGAGAGGAAAAAGTATTGCCTGTGCATCCAAAATTTACAATAGAAAACATAGCAGAAAGATTTTAGGAAAATAACACTTAATGGCAAACAAGGAGAAAGCCCAACCACAAAATCTGAGAAATCTCAAGCATCCAACTGTTGAAGTCTTTCTCTGCCAAGGGCTGGTACACATTTACTGGGAAAAGGCAAGCAGTTGTTCAAGTATGTGGATCTCACCAAAAATAAAACAGAGGGTTTTAATTTAATTACTAATTTAACTTAATTATTTTTTCAAGTTACACTACTTAACAGATTCTACATTATAGAAACTATTTATGCTGTTTTAAATATTTATTATTTTATCATTTGAGACAATATATAAAACAGCAACCACAATGTTAAAGAGAATTAAATACAGGCCAAACAAGTTAGACATACTTGGGAGGCTTGCAAATTGTACAAGTAGATTAAATTATCTCTCCAAGAATTAATTAATTAATATTAGTATAGTTTTATTTTATTGACACTTAAATTTATAGATATGCTAATAAATTTCATTCCATAAATAACACAGAAAAATTCAATGATTGCCTTGATAACAATAGAAATTCAATAGTACTTACCTCAGTATTTCTATAAAAACAAGGGAGCAAATAAAGAATACAAAATATTTTTCTGGTAGTTTTTATTGGAAAGAATGTCACTAACTAATTAATGGAGCAGAATTATTTTTATCAAAACATTAACATAAATTTTGGCTAAATGAGTTACAAAGACATTAATTATATAACTAGAACCATTGTAATGAACTGTGAAAGTGGATGATTTTGACATATCTAAATTCTTATGACAAATTTAAAATATATATCCTACACTTAATGAAAATTATTTTTGACTAAACACATAAATGTTGTATATGGCCATTTATGAAAAATTTTAAAAATACTATATTTGCAGAGAGGTTTTATTGACAAAGAACTATCTACTAATTGACATGGAGTTCACAGATAATTAAGAGACAGCTCAATACATAAGAACACTAAAATACAAGAGAGTTTTAGAAAAATTTCCAACATGTATGACAGAACAGAGGTTGATATTAGGATTTTATATGAAGTATTTAAAAACAATAAAATATTAAATATTACAAAAATGGTAAAATTCACTTCCGCATGCATGAGGGTCCCCGCAGATGCAGAAGAGTGAGATCCCCTAGACTTTGACTTGCAGGTGGGTGTGAGGCGCTGGACAGGGGCACTGGAAACAATTGCACGTTCTCGAAACGCCAAGCCAGTACTACTCTTTTAATATCATTTCATTTCATTATGCCGTTTAGCTGCATTTGCGAACTATTTTCTAAAACACAATGTTAACTTGGTAATGCTATCTGATTATAACATCGTACTTCATAAAATAATTAATATTTAATTGATGGCAAAATTAGCATAGATAAACCTTTTTAAGTGTTTTTGCTTTTCTTGGCATGTAGTGTAGGTCTGTGTTCTGTGTGAATATGCACATTTTCACTCAGACACATGTGAGATGGACAGAGGATGACATTGTTATATTTCTTGGTAGTTCTCTATTTTATTTGTGGTGTGTTTAGAGGCAGACAAGGTCTCTCAACAGACTGAAGTTCACCGATTATTTAATCTGCTTGGCCAGTGATCTCCAGAATGACTCCTGTCACTGGACCTCTGTACTCCAGCTTTGCGGTTATAAATAGGCACCACTAAAGTTACAGCTTTTACATATGAAGTCATTTCCTTATTCTTGCACGGCAAGTAAGTTACCAAGTGAGTCTTCTCAACCCTCTAAACTTTAATGATCTTCATCAATAAATTTCTAATATGAATTCAAGTTAGGAGTGTCACAGTAATGTCTAAAGAAGGGAGGGCAATAAGGAGTATGTTTGACATACATTCAGAACGTGACACCTAGTTTTATCATCAGTGTACTGATTTGACCTGATATGTTAAATGGCCACATTAAGCATTTAACTTAACTGACATTTGTATGACATATGTTAATTATTATATCAAGTTTAAAAAACAAGCTATGGGCAGTTTTCAATGGTCAAGAACTCCCCGTTTCAGTCAACTAGGGGAAGGGGATGGGGGAAGAGGATGGGAGGGTGGGATTAGGCGGAGTTGATGGAGGGTCTTCAATCAGGATAAAAAATAAATTGTAAAGAAAAAAATATATATATAAATTTTAAAAAGTCAAGTATACAAACCCAAAGCATGTCACTAACATTTTGATTTCTTGAATCTCTACTTTAGGTGTTTCCTTTACTGTGGTATTGAAGCTGCTGAGGACTCTGGCACTGACTCATAGCTGTCACCACTGACCCAGCTGACCCCCCTCATGGAATGTTTGCTTTAACCTTAATCTTGGGCTCTGAGCAGCCTTGATAGTTGCATGTTCTATGTTTGAGAAAGCTGAATTTCACTTCTTTGCGATGAAAATGCACAATTATTTATACACCATGGTGATGGTGTGATTTAATTAGACAGCACATTAATGTGGGGCATATGATATCTAGTTCTTTGAAAAGTAGTAATCAAGCCATGCTAATAACAAAAGCTACAGTTGGCGCTAAAATCACAGGATGCTGTACTGAATAGTAGAGTTTCGTTCTTCTTAGTAAAGTTAAATTTTTTCTTCTGTAAAGTCTTCTGCCACAGTAGGAAATACTGTGTCATCAGACTTTTTATTTCTTTTTTCTCTCTCTTTCTTTCTCCCTCTCTCTCTCTCTCTCTCACACACACACACACACTCTCTCTCTCATACATACCTTTCTAAACCATGGTCATTGCAATAGCTTTGAGTTTTATATTCACCATGAAGATGATTCTGTGATAGGTGGATCTTCGTTCTTGACACCACAAGACTTAAAAAGCACAATGACATATGGCTGGCACTCACGTCACATATGTAAGGGAAAGATGTAATGTACTTAACTGAATACCTTAGATGTTCCGATTATGCTTGCAATCATAAGAGGAGGAAGTCATAAGAGGAAGATGAAGAGACTAAAAGAAGTCATCATGTATAGGATGGCATAAGATATACAAAAGAATATGTCTGAATCTACGATCTAGCAGAAAAACTAAATGACTGGATGATCTTATAAAAATTGGAAAATTACATATCCACAAATAAGAATGGATCTTGATCTACTTGAATTTTGTAGAGCTAACATGAATGAAAATTTGATGGCTTTTCAAATACAGTTCTGATTATTCAATATTTCTGGCTGAGTGATGTGGTTTTTCCTGTAGAATTCATTTGAAAAGGATTTTATCCTCCACAGACATCCCAATGAATTATTGTCTGTCAGCTGGGAGACTTGCAAATTGTCATTATACACTCTTCAAATCAGAGAAGCAACATCAAATCAGAGTTTCACATTCTCTCAGTGTTGATACAGGACAGAACATATTTAAGTATTATTTAATAATAAACATGAAATTATTTATTTTTCAGTATTTAATTTTTATAAAAAAATATTTATAAAGTATTAAATGGCCATCTTTCATAAAGAATGAAAGTCATATTTCTTTCATTCTCAGCTTTACCTTGATTTATTGTTTAATTTTTTTTGTTGTTGTCAAGCATATCTGTGTTATTGAAAACAAAAGAGACTCTAACAGAGAAATCAGTACCTCTTCTTTTTCTCTTCCTCTCAGTGACTGGATGCTATTTCTCATTTAGAAATTTTGATGGACTTAGTTCTGGACTCACTGAGATGTATGCTTAGTACAGGTAAGACATTTAAGCATAATTTCCTTAATACTATTTTCTATCTTCAAGAAATCACAAGCTTGAATTGTGGTATATTTTAAAAATAAACTTCTAATTGGCCTATGATAAAATGCAAAAGTTTAAAGTATTCTTTGGGAAAACAATACTCAAAGTTCAAAAGAATCTTTTACAAAAATTTATGAAATTTTTGGTTGTGTTTTTATCAGTAAACAATATATATAAAAATAAATTATAAATATATAAAATTATATATTATATATAAGTTATATATAATATATATAGTTAGAACAAAGCATTGTGTCATGATAGAGGTGTCAATATTTCATATTGTGTATGCATTGCATGCATCTATGTATGGATATGTATATTATGTAGGGATCTATGTATGTATGTATGGATGGATGGATACAGCCCTAGTTACTTTTAGTTGGTGTGATAAAACACCGAACAAGACCAGACTTGGGGAGGAGAGCTCTTGTTTGTCCTAGACTTCGCTGATGATAGGTAGGCTGGGAACTGAAGCAGAGGCAATGGACGAATGCTGCTGTAACTTGCTTGCCCCCAGGCTTATAGTCAACTCCCTTTCTTAAACATATTTCCTAGAGATGGCACCACCCACAGTGGGCTGAGCCCCCATGCATCTGTCATTAGTCAAGAAAATGCATCACAGTTGTACCTACAGGCCAAGCAAACAGAGACAGTTCCTCAACCCAGGTTTCCTCATCCTATTTGTGTCAAGTTGACAACTTGAAGCTTACTCTGAAAGACAATCCAGAGTATGTTGTATTTGATTTTTATATCCTAAGTATTTGAAGATCCATGTTAAATATTTTTTCCTGTTGCAAACAACAGTGTAATGAAAATGTCAAATATGGCCTGAAGGGAATAAGCAGAACGCAAAATGGTGTCTAGTTCAAAGGGCATGAGTGTTAAGGAAAAGATTCAGAGATCACACCACTCCTCAAGATTTTTTTCTCCAAAACATCTAAAAACAGAATATATTCAAGAAACTGTTTTCCTGATTAGTATATACTATAGGCACCATTTCCTGTCATGTTACCATTCTTACACTTATAGCCTTATAATATATGGCATCACTTGAAACTGGCTTCATGATATCTGACATTCCTTTTCTTAGATTCCATCCAAAGCAAGTCAAGATCTGGTTAAGTTGTTTATGGACTCTCAAATTATTTCAGTGGGCAGATCAAGTGAAATGTTGTTACTATCAAACACCAATTAAACAATCCTGCCTTTGTTTTAGTAGGATGTTTTAAATAACTCATGATTTCCACCACAATTTTGACTAACTTTTCTGTATTGAATCTTTTATTTTAAATATTGGTTTATATTTTAATTATGTGTGTGCATGTGTGTCTGTGTGTGGTTGTAGGTACCTGAGGGAGGCCAGAAAGAAGGCATCAGATCCACTGATCTGGAATTACAGGAAGTCATGAGCCACTGATGTTTGTGTGGGAACCAAACTGCTTTCCTGTGCCCGAGTAGAATGTACTCTCCATGACTAAGCCACACCTCCATCCCCTCCATACTGACTCTTACTTATTGAAAATTGATTTTATCCATATGATTTTGATGTAACAATTATTTCAGATATATCAAAAATTTAGATACTAATGGATTTGGAACAACATATTTCTGTATCTGATATATACCATATGACTTATTGGTGTATTTATTTTACTTTCTTAAAGCTATATACAGTAATTCCTGTAAGAAAAAAATATAACCACAGACAATACCTTGTTGGAGTAGGAACTATAAGGCAAATAAAATCTGATTCTTATTCTGCATTCAAAGCAGTGTAATAATTAACCTAGTACAATGCCTACCTGAGTTATTGTTGGCCTATACACCTTATGAGATAATTGTTTCTTGCAATTTTTATTGACAGAAAATTGAAATAAGTGATATAACATAAATCACACCCAGTTAAAAATGGCTGATTTATATAATAACTTGTTTGATTCTACATGAAAAATTAACTACAAAGATAACATTGAGTGTTTAATAATGTAGTGTTTCATATTTAAGGGGTAGACAAGTTTCACCCGTAGAGTTTAGTCTCGTCCTGTGGCTATAATAAAACACCAAAACCAGAAGCCACTCAGGGGAGGAAATGACGTATTTCATCTTCCATACCACAGTTCTTCACCATGGGAAGACAGGGAAGGGACTCAAAAAGGGCTGCCTGCAGGCTCATGCTTAGCTAGCATTTTTATACATTTCAAGGCCACCTGCTCAAGGACTAGTGCCACCCATTGTGGGCCAAGTCCTCCTACAGTAATTAACAAATGAGGCCAGCTTTGTGTAGGGCTTCCTCCCCTGATGCTCTAGGATTCCATCTCAGGAAACCATAGGCTGCATAACACTTGCTATTAAAATTGGCCACCGCATACTGCAAATACTGAAAGTGCAGGTTCTGTTTCAATAAATCTGGGTTCGGACTGAAGAGAGAATTTTCTAGCACCTAGGTGAGGCTTTCTTATCCATAGGCTATATTTTGCCTAACAGTGAATTATTGAACAAATTATTTGCAAGTAAAAAACCTTAGCTTCCTTTTTAGGCAGAATTATCAAAATGTAGATGCCAGAAACACACAGAAAAATTTTAAAACATGAAAAAGCAAGGGCATTAAAATTTAGTATTTTTGTATGGTTTTTGAATCTTCTTTGATAGGACTGGCTGGCATTCAGAGAAAGTGTAGTATCTGCTATATCCATATATCTACATAAAATCTGTAGCTTCCCTGGTTCTCTGCAGGTGTGCTCTCATTAGCACCTGTGATTTAAAAAGCCTGGCTTTCTCTCAGCAAGATGTGGTTTTATTAATATGCATTATATTATATGTCTCTCATTTTACAATGTTGCAACCTGCAACTGAATCAATAGCTCCTGCTGTAGGACCTGCTAACTTCATAAACATTGACCAACAGGGTTGTGGATCACACTGATGTCTTTTGCATAATTACAGGAGGGTATACATTAAATAAAAATGACTTAAGAATAAATGAAAAACAATAACTTAACTTAAACGGCAAGTTAGATGACTAAGGCAGTATGAAATAAAAGTTATGGAGGTAACATATCTGTTAGTTGTGATCAGCTACGAATGTCAGTTTAGTTGAAATAAATGTATAGGTGTAGAACGCTATCTTTCAGGATGTATTTTCTGGATTTTTTTCTTTGGACTTGGGATTTACATGAAAAATGTCTCCACAGTCTTATGTGTTTTAACACTTGGCCCCCAGTTGGTAGTGCTATTTATGGTGGTCCTGGGACATAGGTGGTGGAGCCATGCTGGATCATTCATGTCAATAGTGGAGGCCTGTGAGGGTTGCTGACCTGCCTGGTCCTGCTTCCTGCTTCCTGCCCCGCCCCCCGGCTTGTATAATGATAAAATACAGTCTGTCTAATTCCTGCTCCTACTAGCTTGCTATGACTTCCCTACCTTTATAAAAACTCTATGTGGAATTATAAAGCAAAACAAAACCCCTTCTTTTATAACTTGCTATTTATCAGGGTATTTTATCACAGCAACAGAAAAGTAGCTAATACAGAGATGAATCATGATGGTAAATAATCAACAAGCTTTCTGTCTGAAAATAAAGTAAATAATTTTAAAATAAAACAAATAAATAATAAAAGAAAGCACAAGAAGTGTTCCTAGTGCCCCTCCTTTGGCAGAAGGGTTGTTGGAATTGATGATGGCTATTGAGGGGTAGTTACTCTTCTCTGGGGATGTTGTTGCTGGAAAATTGCCCATGAGCTACTGGATAGTTCCTCACGATACCCATTAGACTGTGCTAATTTAATCATGGGTTATTAATAACAAACAGCAACAACAAAGGGCATGAAGTTGGGAGGAAGTTGGGGAAGGCAGAGATCCTAAGGAAGTTAGAAGGAAGCGGTGGTAGACAGATATGATGAAAATACCATGTACAGATGTGAAAATTTCAAATAATAACTATTTAAAAAATAATGACAGGAGCGAGATCAAATTTGTAATATTTTCTGATCCCCACGGTGAGTTTTAAAATGGTAGGGACACCAGAAAATTAATTACCAGACCATCAGTTGTGCAGTTAGAGAGAGATGTGAAAATTAATTGGCTGTGAATACGTGGATTCATTTCCTCTTTGTATTCTTTCCTACTGCTCCATGCATCCGTGTTCACTTCAATATCGTGCTATTTTAAGGACTAAATCAGTTTAGTTGGGCACAGTAGCACACTACTCTAATCCCAGTACTTAGGGAGGCAAAGGCAGGTGGATCTCTGTGAGTTCAGGGCCAGCCTGGTCTACAAAGTGAGTCCAGGACAGCCACAGCTACATAAAGAAGACACCCTGTTGAAAAACCAAAACAAAAATTATATCATTTTAGTGTTTCTTTTTTAAGCTGTTTGGCTATTCTGTTGCATGGTTTCCTATTAATTTTCATAGTTCAAAATTTCAGCTAAATGATTTTAATTACTTATTATGAACATATTTTATGATTTATGTCTTCATTCACAGGTATAGTAAAAGCTTAATTAATACATCATTCAGGGGGATCCAAGATAGCGGCGATGGGAGAACACTGTTTCTGACTAGCAGCACACCAGGACGGACAGTGACAAACAGACAGAACTCTGGTCCCTAAAACACCAGAGACTGTGTTTCCCAGGTGAGAGGAAACCCTATGGTGTGGGAATCAATCAGGTTCAGGTCACCCAGCTAAACTGCAGAAGAGTACCTGGGTCCTGCCAGCCCAGAACGGCAAGTCTGCATGCTCTAATCACCTTCCCAGACTGAACTGTGGGTCCCAGGGCAACAGAGACTGGGTTTCTCTGTCAGGAGGACACCCCACAGAAAGGTAAACAGCAAGTCCAACCTTAGGGCACTCAGCCACCACCACCCGCCTTGTGCCCCGAAAAGTTCTCAGGATAAGTTCCCTGTTTCTTGTAGGCACCCAGCACCAAGGCTACCAGGCACTCAATCACCAGAGAGTCAGAGCCACTCTACCTGCATGCTCTATTCACCATACTAGATGGAACTGTGGGCCCCAAAACAACACAGACAGGGTCTTCCTGTTGGGAGGAAACCCCATGGTGGGGGAAAACATCAGATCTGACCTCAGAACACCAGCTCCAGAGCACACCGGCCATTGATTACCACTAAAGTACTAGGGCACACAGCTCCAACCTCAGACCTATAGAAGCTTGAGAGCCACTGGATCAGCCCCCAGATAGTGCTCCAAAGTCAACCAGTTATCTCTAGCTAAACTGAACAAACCTGTGGGCTCCCTGGTTCTTCAAGTGGGCTGCTTCCAACAAACACAACGTAAGAGCAGCAACAGCAGCTCATTAAATTCAGAGCAAGAAACCCAGAAGCAGGGCAGCTGTCTCTGGGACTTCTCCTGGTGAGAGGAGAGCAGTTACCACACAAGCCCATATGCCTGAGGTAAACTGTGGCAATTCCTGAGAGGCACCGACATTCGGGTGATCATAACCAAAAGGCTTAGGAGGCCTCCTTCCAATACCTATCAAGGGGATTCTCCCTACCCCAGCATTCCAAGAGGCACCAAAAATTAACAGCCAACACCTGAAACAGCCAGATGGGTAGAGGCCAGCATAAAAGCACAACCAACAAAAGGCAAAGCAATATGGCATCCCCAGAACCAAGTTATCTAGGGGCAAGTAGCCCTGGACACCCTAACATAAGTGAAATTTAAGAAGATGACTTTACATCTATGCTTATGAAGAGGTTAATGGCAGAAACAAAAATAAAATGTGTAAAAAATTAGAGGAAGATAAAGTCAAACAGATTATGCCCATCTGTAAAGAATTACGGGAAGAGACAGCCAAACAGTTTGTGGCTTTCAGAGAAGAAATGGTTAAATCACTGAAAGAAATAAAAGAAACAGAGGAATGTTCAAATAAACAGGTAAAGGAACTAAGGGAAAAAAAAACAGTAAAATACAGTCAGACAGGTGAAGGAAATCAACAAAACAGTTCAAGATATGAAGATAGAATTGGAAAAATTAAAGAAAATAAAAATGGAAGAAATCATGGAGAAGAACTTAGGAAAGAAAACAGGAACTACAGAGGTAAGCATAACCAACAGATTATAAGAGATGGAAGAAAGAATCTGAGGTGTGGAAGATACAATGGAAGAAATCAATGTATCCATCAAAGAAAATAATAAATCTAAAAAATTCCTGACACAAACCATCCAAGAAATCCAAGACAATATGAAAAGATAAAACCTAAGAATAATAGGAATAGAGGAGAAAGAAGATTCCAATCTCCAAGGCCCAGAAAATATTTTCAACAAAATCATAGAAGAAAATTTCCCCAATTTAAAAAAGAGGCCTATAAGCATACAAGAATCCTACGGAACACCTAATAAATTAGACTAGAAAAGAAAATCCTCCTGCCACATAATAATCAAAACAGTAAGTATACAGAACAATGAAAAAAAATACTAGAAGCTGCAAGGGAAAATGACCAAATAAAATATAATGGAAAACCCATCAGAATCACACCTCACTTCTCAATGGAGACTATGAAAGCCAGAAGGTCCTGGACGGATATCATGCAGACCATAAGAGGGCACAGATGTCAGCTCAGGCTATTATACCCAGCAAAATTCTCAGTCCTCATAGAGGACGTGTGAGATTGGGAGGGGAAGATAGATGGAGATATAAGTGGGATACACAGGGAATAAATTGTAATTAATAAAAATAAAAATAAAATATTATAAAAATTACATCAGTCATTCATATGAATCTCTCAGAACAGATGTTACTTTTCTTCTTGTTCTTTATTTTCATTTGTGTGTGTATGTGAGAGAGAATGAGTTTGAGAATGTATGTGTATATGCAGGTACGTGTAGAGGTCAGAAAATCAGAAAATGGCATGGGATCCCCTGGAATGGACGTTACCCACAGCTGTGAGCCACTCAGAGTGGGTGCTAGGAGCCAAGTTCGATACTCTAAAAGACTGGGAAAGACTTTAATCACATAAAGCTCTTCCCAAATAAAACCATTTGCCACAGAAAGTCAGTTATCCCCACTGTCAGCCATGGGCCAATGTGTCCTACTGTTCCTGTGGACAAGAGCGGTGAAATACTTTAGGATGTGTGCTACTTCTTATCACACAGTATATCTTCAAGAATGCATTTCATCTAAATCAAACCTTTATGTAATTCACTGCACTAACAATTCTGTTAAGAATGCCCTTTTTCTGCAACTTGAACTTCAATATATGTAGATTCCATAATGATGGATAAAAACCTAGCCCTAGAGCAAAACAGCTGATAACTCTCAAGAAACTACATTGTGCCCTCAAGCTTTTGTCAATATTTCCAAGTAATTATTTTCTACCAGATAATGAATCAATCCAGCAATAGAGTTAAAATAAACATCTTTTCCTGCCTGCTGAGACCTGAGCCTTCAGATGGTTGAGAGTGATTGGTGTTAAAGCTACATAAAACTGAAATCTGAAGGGACAAGCAAGAATTAGCATATGCAAGAACAAAATGCCAAGTGGTGTGTATACTTACAGTTCAAACATTGAACCCATTAAATTAATAAAATAAACTCTCTACACATTTTATTTTTTATTTTTTCTTCTTTTTACTATATTTTTTATTTTAATTTTACTAATTACACTTTATTCACTTTGTATCCCCCCATAAACCCCTCCTTCCTCCCCTCCCAATCCCACCCTCCCTCCCCCTTCTCCACTCATGCCCCTCCTCAAGTCTGCTGGTAGAGGAGGTCTTCCTCTCCTTCTTTCTGATCCAAGTCTTTCAGATCTCATCAGGAGTGGCTGCATTGTCTTCCTCTGTAGCCTGGTAAGGCTGCTCCCCCCTTAGGGGGAGGTGATCAAAGAGCAGTCCAATCAGTTCATGACAGAGGCAGTCCCTGTTCCCATTACTATGGAACCCACTTGTACACTGAACTGACATGGGCTACCTCTGGGAAGGGGTTCTAGGTTATCTCCATGCATGCTACTTGGTTGGAGTATGAGTCTAAGGAAAGACCCCTGTGCTCAGATTTTTTGGTTCTGTTGCTCTCCTTCTCCTTGTAGAGCTCCTGTCCTCTCCTGTCTTTACTATTTCCCACTTCTTTCATAAGATTCCATGCACTCTGCCCAACAGTTGGCCATAAGTCTCAGCATTTTCTTTGATAGTCTGCAGGACAGAGGCTTTCAGAGTCCCTCTGTGGCAGGTTCTAACTGGTTTCCTGTTTTCTTCTTCTTCTGATGTCATCCTCTTTGCCTTTCGGGATGCGGATTGAGCATTTTAGCCAGAGTCCTTCCTTTTGATTAGTTTCTTTAGATATACAGAATTTAGTAGGTTTATCCTATATTATATGTCTATATGAGTGAGTATATACCATGTGTGTCTTTCTGCTTCTGGGATATCTCACTCAGGATGATCCTTTCCAGTTCCCACCATTTACCTGCAAATTTCATGATTTGCTTGTTTTTTTATTGCTGAGTAGTATTCCACTGTGTAAATGTACCACAATTTCTGTATCCATTCTTTAGTTGAAATCTCTACACTTTTAAAATAAGATGTTAGATTCTACGTTGAAGCAGGATAATTGTGACTTTCAGGCCAGCCTGGGTTACTTGGGATGTTTACCCAAAGCACCACAAAATGATCCAATCAAATCAAATATAAATCAAGAAAACAAGTTAAAACAGATTCAAGTTCAAGATCTTTTTATAAATTTCACTGTCTTAGAATTGTAGAGATTGCAATAAATAAAACTGAACATGTTTTTGGAGAATCATGTTGTCCAAATCACTAGTTCTCTTTGAGATTTCTTTGATTATTGGATCTTTAAGATAAACTCAACAAGGTATCAACATTAGTACATTATAAGCTAGGCAAACCTCCCCAAGATACTTCTCAATGCCCATTAGATAGTTTATAAACAATAAGACATAAAGAATCAATGTGTATTAGACATACTGACTAAAATGATAATGATCTACCATCAAGGAACATTATCAGTGGTAGTTATACATGCTGTGATGGTTTGAACGAAAAATCATCATGCAGGCTATGAGTTCATGTATTTGATCACTTGGAAATGTTTTGGAATCTGGAGGAAATGGAGATTATTGGAGGAAGTACATCATTGGTGTCGTCTTTGAGCATTGATAGATTCATGCAGTTCAAGTTCTTTCACTCTGATTCATATTTGCTGTTGAACATGATATAATCTCTAGATTTGGTTTCTGGCTGCCTGCTGCCATGTCTCTAATGCCAGGGTGAACTGATCCTCTGGAATCATGAAACAAAACTAATTTCCTTATTCTATATATTTTCCCTTCCACCAAGAAAGAAGATGTTTTTAATGCAATTTATTTGAAATGTTTCCAGCAAAGTTTAAGGTCATTATACAAAAGTGTCTTTTCACAAAAACAGTCTTCCATTCTCTTCTCACAGGCTTACTCACAAGCCAGAGCTGCCAGCAACTTGTAGAAAAGAGTTCAGGCTATTCCCCATCATCCAGTGTCCACCTTCAAATGTTTGCTGCATCTGTCTGTGTCAGATTTATTCACTAAATCAGCAACTGGAGAAACAAAGTTTTTTTTTCCTGTTTATTTTCATTTATTACTAAGTTTATTTCCTCATTTCACATCCCGAATGCGGACCCCTCCCTCATCTATTCCCGGTTCCATACTCCTACCTCTCCCCCCTTTCTCCCTTAACTGAGTCCCCTTCTTCTCTGGAAAGAGGAGTCCCCCTTACCCCATAGCATTTCTCCCCAGCACATCAAGTCACATCAGGACTGAGCACATCCTCATGCATTGAGGCCAGAAGTTCACTCAGAAAGGCTGAGACAGAATAGAGAGTGGGAGGTTTGAAACAAAGTGGTTGCAAATAAGCTTGTAATAGACAAAAAATTCTCCAAGGTTAAAATATACAAATTTGAGCTGCCGATCATGTTTTATAACATCAGCAAAAAGTAGCTGATACTTGTGTTCACCAAGAAACTTACTCTGCTGATGGCATGGAACTCCATATATATATATATATATTTGTTATAAGATGTCATTTCATTTACTGATAACAATTCATAAAAAATATGATCTATAATTAGATTGCTTTTATTCAGCATGGTTTTCTGGGCTTAATGCATGCATATCTTCACTAAAATTCACTTTTGGAGTTGAGAGAGAAAAACATGTAACTGAGAAATCCATGTCATTACGCTGTAACTACTGAATGGAGCTGTGGAGTGATTTTCTTTGAGGAGGTCTGGGTATAATCTCCACACTAGAACTATGTATGCAAATATATTTAGCTAGACAGTGGGACTATTTGTGGGGATTCTCATTTCATGTAGATTTAGATGTTCATCAAGACAATTTCTACCCAGAAATACACAGTGTGTGCTATTTCTTTTGAACAGAATGTTGCTCTATGACAAATAGGTTAGTAATAACATAAAATACATACTGTATAATGGTCATCCAGTAAATAAAGCAAGAACTCAAGTGCAAGACATACAATAGATACCTTGAGATGTCATATCACAGATTGCATAGCAGAGCATAGTAAGGACTGGAAAACAACTAAAAATTTCTCCATGCTTCTCCCAAGTCCTGCTCATGGCCCATCAAATGAATAAAATAAACAATCCAAACTTTTAAGATAAGATGTCAGGGTCTACTTAATCTACTTAGCATGACTCCAACATTTATATACCAGGAACACACTGTGAGATCATATATGAATATTTTTTATTTTTTATTGAAAATGCTTTTATCATAAAAAAGAAAATGCTTTTATCTCCTTATCTCTTGTTTTTGAAATTTTGACAAATGAAATGAAAGATTATATATGTGTATACACACATTCAGAGATACACACAAACATACAGACATTGTGTGTGCGTGTATATGAAAAAAGTTATATATTAAAAAGAGCTGAAAGGACACCATTAAGCAGATATTTGTATTCCTTTGTTTGTGAGAGCATTACTCATAACAGGTAAATTGTGGGAGCAACCTGCACTTGCACATGTAAACAAAAGGAGAAACAAAGAGGTACATATGCATGTAACAAAATACTCTCCAATGAAGAAATAAATTTTTCCATTAAAACATGGATGATGGTTGATACTATTATGCTAACTGAATTATTATAATCATAAGAAATAAACAGTATATAACTCTGTTTACATGAAAAACTTAACAGTGCTAAGAATCAGAATGGGAGAAAGAAGAATGTGGTTGCTGGGATATGGGGGACGGGAAATGAAGAGCTATGAATAAATAGGTAAGAGACTGAAATTTCAAAATGTGAAGAACTCTGTAGAGAGAAGTTGATGATGGTTATGAAATATGATAACACATTTGATATTACTAGACTGTATCATTAAAATCTATAGTGAACTTCAGACTATGTGCACTTTGTTACAATAAAAATGTAACAAAATGACAACAGCAAACATTAAAGCTACTAAAAGGAGAATAGAATCTAATGGTTCCCCAATTCAGGCAGAGACACTGGGAGAAAAATGGACAAGATCAAAGAAAATTGTTAACTCTGAGTAAGGGTAGGTGAGGTGAGCATGTGTCTCCATTTCTGTGGATTTAGGTAACTAGATATTTACTCTTTGGTGGGCTTGACAATGGTTTCATCAAATGCTCAGTAAACTGAGCTGCTAGTTTTACTGAGGAAATGAATAAATTTCTCCTTGGAACAGCATAACAGGCACTTCCTCCTCGAATAAAGTCTGTCATCCAAAGTTAAATTCATGGATGGGCGGAGGCCTAATTGAAATGTAATAGAGAAAAATAAATTGCTAACACCACCAATCCATAAACCATTAATGCCACCAATACTTCCCTCCCACCTTCAAAGCCAAGATTCAGTCCAATTGGTGCTTCATGAATGTGCATTGGGTGTACTGTGATTCTCTAGAGCACAGGCAATCTACCGGTAGTCAAAACCCGAAAGGTACATTCATCTCCAGCCATTAATTACCTAAAGCTCCTCTGGTAGGGATGGGGTCCCCTGATTGCATCTATGCATAAATGAAGAAACTCTTGATATTGTGTAGATAACTACAACTGCAGAATATTTATGAATGTGGGATTCCTGTCACATCCAGAAGACAACATCTTGCACTCCTTCTGGCTTTTACATTCTTTCTTCTTTCTCTTCTTTTCTCTGAGCTTCAAGAGGGGTCCATGCTGATGTGCCATTTAGGGCTGAATACTCAATAGTCATTATATTTTTAGCATCTTGAACACTTATGAGACATTGCCACAAGTTGCTTCTTTAGTCAATGTTGAGAACAGAACAAATCTAAGGGCATAAATCTAATATGTAGGAGGCAATTTTATAAAATACCCATTTAGTAAAACAAAGATGGGAGGTTTCTTACTAAGAACTGCTGTCTCCCTAGCTATGGATTTTGCCAAGATTAGAATACCAACCATGTATTTTCTCCAAAAGAGGCACCCTCAAACCCAATCAGAAAATGGCGGATTACCCCAAGACCATCAGACCTCTGAGACAGCAGTAGTCACATTTTTGCCTGGTAGTCCATTCCTATAGCATTTAGGTCGTTCTGCAATGGTAATTTCACTGATTCCTTTTCTCTCCAATTGGTTTGTAAAGCACCTTCTAGAACTGTGAAATCTAGCAAGAAAGGAAGATGCAGTGTAAGTCACAGGGTCTTAGCATTTAGCTTTTATATGCAACAAAATAAACACATCAGCTTTTCTGGGCTCTTACATTTAACTTTCATACTTTCTTTAGAGAACATATTTTTTATATAGATACAAATATCTTAAGTCAAATACATGTAAATTGAAAACAAGCAAGTTTGAAACACATGCTGTGTACAAACTAACACAACAAAATTCAAACTTAAACCTGAAAAAAAAAAAACTCACACACACACACACACAAAACCATTCTTTCTCAGGTTACCATTCAAATTTTGTTTCACTACTTATTTCTAAGAGGTACATTGACATGTGATGGGGTTAATAAAATTTTACCTTAGTAAAAATTGAAACTGTGAAATATTCCTAAAGATTAATATTTAACTTATCCTTATACAAAATGAAGTAATTCATACAACTCAGTAACAATCATAAGAGAAGGTATGGTGGTACAAAATTAATGGAAATAAAGTTTGCAAAAAATAATTTTTTAAAACTGGAAAATATGTTTGTCAAGAGTTTTAATTCTCTCATTGATGCATAAACATTTCTAACCCAACAGTTAGAAATGCCTCTAAAGTACCTCAAAGTCATTAAATTTTATTAAACACAAATTATGATTTTATTGTTATTTTTCACTTGTCAATTACCTCAGTCTCTGTTGTATGTTATGTAATGTTTTGTGGCTGTAAAACATAGAGATAAAATTAGGTAATATATTGACTTCTTGCTATACTTACTGAAATTTTAAATTATGTCCCAGTGATAGATCTTCACAAAAGAATGTTCCCTAAAACAATGGGCTTTTGCTTTTAAAACCAGAGTTTACAGAGCATTACACAATCAAACAATGAGCAGTCTGTATGACACCCAGAATTAACCTTAGCATACACTATGGTCTATGCCTGACTGTGGTGGATCAGTGACATGTATACACTGAAGGAAGTGCATTACTCTGCAAAGTGAAGTTGATAATTAGGGAAATCTGTGTGGAGGTAGGGCGTATATGGGAGTTCTATGTGACATTTTACAATCATCACTTTTCTCACCTACTGACAAAATATCTGACAATAACAAATTAGAAAAGGAAAGGTTTCTTTTGGGTCACAGTTAGAAGATGCAGGTCATCATGGAGGTGGGCTCCTCAGGAAAGACAGTTATATTGCACCCATACTTAGGAAGTACAAAGATAAATACTGGTCATGGTGGTTTGAATAGGCTCATATGTTTCAATACTTGGTCCCCAGCTGTTCTAACTACTTTGGAAGAATTAGGGAGTGTTGTATTGTTGGAGAAGAAGTATGTGACCAGGGAAAAGCTTAGAGGTTTCAAAAGACTCGTCCATTTCCCCACCCCCTCTGTCTCATGGTTATATTAGAGAGCTCTCAGCTACTTCTCCAGTGCTATGCCTGCCTACCTGAAGCCATGTTCCTTATTGCCTGATGAAGGTGTAATCCCCAAATAAATACTTCATTTTATAAGTTGCCTTGGCTATGGAGTCTTATTGTAACAATATAAAAGTAGCTATGACACTTGCTCAGCTGTCTTTATTCTTTTTATTAAATCTGGTCCATGAGATTGATTTCACCTACATGCAGGGAAAGTCTTCCCATTTCATTTAGTACAATGCATAAAACTCTTCTCAGATATACCCAGAGGTTTGTCTCCAAGATGGTTTTAAATCCTATCAAGCTGATTATCAGTATTAACTTTCACACTGAATTGAAAACCGAAAATTGCTCTAAGTGCTAAACGAAAGAGTCTATTAGTGATATGGAGATATTATGATATGAAGAAGGGAATATACCAAATACACATTTTCCATTTTATTTCTGTTGTGGTAAAAGAAAATTATCCATCTATTACAATTGAAAAATACTCATTGAAATTGAACAAAATATTTTTTAAATATCCTAAATATCTTATACTTTAATATAGCATTTTCCTTTTTATTGTTTTTATCTAATTAAAGTTTATTCACACTGTATCACAGCTGTAGTCCCCTCTATCATTCCCTCACAATCCCACTCTCACTCCCTCATTTTCTCCCTTGCTCCTCGCCTTCACTCTGACCATAGCCTATCAGATCTCATTAGGACTGGCTGCATTGTCTTCCTCTGTGGCCTGGTAAGGCTGTTCCCCCTAAGGAGGAGGTGATCAAAGAGCCAGCCACTGAGTTCATGTCAGAGATACTCTCTGTTCCCATTATTAGGGTACCCACTTGGGCACTGAGCTGCCATAGCCTACATTTAGGCAGTGGTTCTAGGTTATCTCCATGCATGGTCCTTGGTTGGGGTATCAGTCACAGAAAAGACCTCTGGACCCAGATTTTTGATTCTGTTGCTCTCCTTATAGAGCTCCTGTCCCCTTCAGGTTTTCTATCTCCCCCTTCTTTCAGAAGGTTCACTTCACTCTGCCCAAAGTTTGGCTATGAGGCTCAGCATCTGCGTTGATACCTTCCTGGGTAGAGTCTTTCAGAGGCCCTATGTGGTAGGGTCCTGTCCTGTTCCTTGTTTTCTCCATCTTTCGATGTCCATCCCATTTGCCTTTCTGAGTTAGGATTGAAAATCTTACCAAGGATCCTCCTTCTTGCTTAGCTTCTTTACGTGTACATATATTAGTATGTTTATCCTATATTAAATGGCTAATATACAATTATAAGTGAGTATATACCATGTCTTTTTGCTTCTGGGATACCTCACTCATGATGATCTTTTCTAGGTCCCAACATTTGCCTGCAAATTTCATGATTTCCTTGTTTTTAGTTGTTGAGTAGTATTCCATTGCGAAAATGTACTTCAATTTCTGTATCCATTCCTCCATTGAGGGACATATGGGTTGTTTCCATATGCCAGCTATTACAAATAAAACTGCTATGAACATGGTTGAGCAAATGTACTTGAGCATATTTTGGATATATGCTTAGGAGTGTTTTAGCTGGATCTTGAATTAGCACTATTCCTAATTTTCTGAGAAAGCACCAGATTGACTTCCAAAGTGGTTGTTCAGGTTTACACTCCCACCAGCAATGGAGGAGGATTCCCCTTTCTCCACATCCTCTCCAGCATGTATTGTCACTTGAGATTTTCTTTTTTTTTTAATTTGTCAAGAAACATGGTACCCCTATTTTTCTTTTATTTTATTGTTTATTATTATTAGTTACATTAGCTGTATCCTGCTCCCTCATTCCCTCTCAGCCTCTCCCTCTCTCCCTCAGCTTCTCCCTGCCCCTTTCCAAGTCCACGGATTGGAAGGACCTCCTCCCCCCTTTCTTCTGTCCCTGTTTTATCAGGTATCTTCAGGGCTGGCTGCAAAGTCCTCCTCTATGGCCTAGCAGGACTGTTCCTCCCTTAGGGGGTGGGGAGGTCAAAGAGCCTGCCATTGAGTTCCTGTCAGAGATAGTCTCTGTTCTCCTTAATTATGGGGAACCAATTGCTTATTGAGCTACCACGAGCTTCATCCGAGCAAAGGTTCTAGGTTATATTCATACATGGTCCTTGGTTGGAGAAACAGTTTCAGGAAAAAACCCTGTGTCCAGATATATTTGGTCCTTGTGGGGCTCCTAATCCTTTCCCTGTCATACTAATTCCCCTTCTGTCGAAGGTTTGGTTATGAGTCTTAGTATCTGTTTTGAAACGCTGCTTGGTAGGGTCTTTCAGATGCCTTCTGTGGTAGACTCCTGTCATATGTCCAATGCACATCTCATTTGTCTTTCTAAGTGAGGATTGATCATCTTACCTCGTGTCTGCTTTCTTGTTTATCTTCTTTAGGTGTATAGACTTCATTATATTTATCATATCTTGTAGATCTGTATAAGCAAATATATACCATGTTTGTCTTGGGATACTTCACTCAGAATGATCTTTTCTAGATCCTACCATTTGCCTGCAAATTTCATGATTCCCTCATTTTTGATTGCTGAGTAGTATTCCATTGTGTAAAAATACCACAATTTCTGTATCCATTCCTTCGTTGATGGACATCTGGGTTGTTTCCAAGTTCTGGCTATTACAAATAAAGCTGCTACAAACATGGTTGAGCAAATGTCCTTGTTGTGTACTTGAGCATATTTTGGGTATATACCTAGCAGTGGTATAGCTGGGTCTTGAGGAAGCATTATTTCTAATTGTCTGAGAAATGCCAGATTGACTTCCAAAGTGGTTGTACCAGTTTACATTCCCACCAGCAGTGGAGGAGGGTTCCCCTTTCTCCACAACCTCTCCACCATGTGTTGTCACTTGAGTTTTTTATCTTGGCCATTCTGATGGGTGTAAGGTGAAATATCAGGGTCATTTTGATTTGTATCTCCCTGATGAATAAAGACGTTGGACATTTCTTTAAGTGTTTTTCTGCCATTCTATAATCCTCTACAGAGAATTCTCTGTTTGGATTACTTGATTTGTTGCTTTTTAACTTCTTGAGTTCTTTATATATTCTGGATATTAGCCCTCTGTAAGATATAGGGTTGATGAAGAGCCTTTCTCAGTATGTAGGCAGTCATTTTATTCTGATGACAGTCGCCTTTGATTTACAGACACTTTTCACTTTTGTAAGGTCCCATCTATTGATCTTAGAGCCTGTGCTGTTGGTGTTCTGTTTAGGAACTTTTCTCTTATGCCAATAAGTTCTAGGCTCTTCCCCCACTTTTTTTTTCTAACAGATTTAGTGCATCTGGTTTTATGTTGAGGTCTTTGATCCACTTGGAATTTAGTTTAATGCAGTGTGATAAATATGGATCTACTTGCATTTTTCTACATGTAGGCATCCAGTTAGACCAGCACCATTTGTTGAAGATGCTGTCTTTTTCCCATTGTATTGTTTTGGCTTCTTTGTCAAAAATCAATTATTCTAAGGTGTGTGGGTTTATTTCTGGGTCTTCTATTTGATTCTATTGATCCATCATTCTGTTTCTATTCCAGTAATATGCAGTTATTATTATTATTATTGCTCTGTAGTACAGCTAGAGATCAGGGATGGAGATACTTCCAGATGATCTGTTGTTCAGGATTGTTTTAATAGTTCTGGTTTTTATTGTTTATTTTTCCATTGTAGTTGAGAATTATTCTCTTAAGGTCTGAGAAGAATTGTGTTGGTATTTTGATGGGAAATGCATTGAATCTGTCAATTGCTTTTGGTAAGATGGCCATTTTCACTTTGTTAAGCCTATCTATCTATGAGCACAGAAGATCTTTCCATCTTCTGATATCTTCTATTTCTTTCATCAGAGACTGGAGATTTTTTTCATACAAATCTTTGACTTTTTTGGTTAGAGTTACACCTAGGCACTTTATGTTATTATTGGCTATTGTGAAGTGTGTTGTTTCCCTAATGACTTTCTCGGCCATTTTGTCTTTGGTATACAGGAGGGCTTCTGATTTTTTTTTGAGTTAATTTCGTATCCAGCCACATTGCTGAAGGTTTTTGTCAGCTGAAGGAGTTCTCTGGTTGGATTTTTGGGATCACTCATATACAGGCATAAGGATAGAGAAGATATTGAGGGAATGGCAACTCAATGACTGGCCTAACTTGAGACCCACTCCATGAGAGTAAGCCAGACACTGACACTATTAATGATACTCTGCTATGCTTGATATTTTATCCAGCAGCTGATGGAAATAGAGGCAGACAACCATATCCAAACCATAGGCCAAACTCTGGGAGTTTTGTGGAAAAGGGAGAGGAAGGACTGAGGGAGCAGGAGGTGTCAAGGACAATACAAGAAGACTTACAGATTAAAGTAACCCGAGCTCATTGGGCTCATGGAGACTGAACTACCTGCCAAAAATCTTTCATGGGCTGGACTTAGGAACACATATGTAGCAGATGTGCAGCTTGAACTTCATATGGGCCCCCTAACAATTGGAGAGGGGGCTATCTCTGACCATGTTATCTCTGCTATGACTTGATATATTAAGGTTGGTGTGTTGGTACTATTGGGGAACCTTCCCTTCTCTGAGAAGAAGGGGAGGGGAAATGGAAGGAGAGAATATGTCTGTGGGAATGGAAGGAAAGGGGCCCATGAGTACGATCAAGCTGTAAATTTAATAAATAAATAAATTCATAACATAATAAAAAAATAAGTAAAATAAAATAGACCTTGATTCAGATTGCTTGAAAACTTCTGTGATAAAAATAGCCACTAAAGGTGTGGATTTCAAGCTAGAGACATGTTGTCATAAAACAAGAGTAGTTTTCCTCTGCATTTTCAAGACTTCATTTGTTATTTTGAAATAACAAAATGGTATTCAGTAGCAAAGTTAGTAGTGAAATGCAATAATATCATCAAAGTGGTGTGTTTGAGAGGACATTTATCTCATTAAATTTCTTTATTAAAAAGTGCATTTATACAATTAAATTTTTTATATATTATACTGTTCTGAAATGTACCTGAAAATTTCAAAGTTCATTTTCTTAAGCCAGTCTAACGTAGTCTCAACATAATGCTGATGAAAACCACATATTTGTTCATTCAAGTGGTGGTAGTATATGCATGTACGTGTATGTCTCTCTGTTTCTCTATGCAAATATATTTGTGTATATGTAAATGTGAGTTATCGCTCTGTGTGTCTGTCTTCTGTTTCTCTTACTGTTTAAATGGATGTGTATATGTTCACATGTATGTATCTGTCTCTGTTACTCTGTTAGATTATGATCTATTGAAAGTAGAATGTAGTCATAAATTATATTTGTCCTTTAATGTGAATAATTTGGGGGTCCTCTAAATAGTCATTTCTTTGTCTTTTTTTTCAAAACGTTTTTTAAAATTAAAATTACTTTTTAAAATTCATTCACTTTACATCCTGATTGTAACATCGTCCTTCGTCTTCTCCCCCCTTTTCCCCCCATCCCCAACCCCTAGTGCTCTGAAAAAGGAAAATGCCTCCCCTACCATCTGGCCCAGCCTATCAAGTCTCATCAGTACTGCCTGTATCCTCTTCCCCAGTAGCCTGGCAATGACCCTTTGTCAGAGGGACATGATCAAAGAGCAGGCAACAGGGTCCATGTCAAAGACAGCCCCTGCTTCCATTATGAGGGAGCCCATACAGAGACTTACCTACAGGCTACATTTGAGCAGGTTCTTCTCCATGCATGTTTTTGGTTGATGCATTAGTCTTTGCTTCCCCCCACCCTCGCCCCTGGCCCAGATTTGTTGGTTCTATTGGTTTCTTTGTGGAACTCCTATCTCTGCCCCACTCTTCGGTAAGCCTCACTGCACTTTGCCAAAACTTTGGAAGTGAGTCTTCGCATCTGCTTCCATCACCTGCTGGGTGGAGCCTTTTAGAAGACATCTATGGTAGTCTGCAGTCTTGTACCCTATCTTCAACAGCTTCCGGTGTCTATTTTATCTGACCTTCTGAATGAGAATTAAATATCCTCCCCAGGCTATTTTTGTTTTTGTTTTTTATTTTCTTTAGGTCTGTGGATTGTAGTTTGGTTATGCTATATTTCATGTTTAATATCCGCTTATAAGTGAGTATATAGCGTGCATGTCTTTCTGAGTATTGGTTACCTCACTCAAGATGATTTTTTCCCATGGGCTACATCGGAGCAGGGGGTCTAGGTCCTCTCCATACATGGTCCTTGGTTGATTCATCAGTCTCTGCAGGCCCTGCTGGACCCAGACTTTTAGGTTCTGTTGGTTTCTTTGTTTCTCACCCTTCCAGATCTTTCTATCTCCCCTTTCTTTCATAACATCTCCTACCCTTTGCCCAAAGTTTGGCTATGAGTCTCAGAATCTACTTGGATGGGGAGCAGGGGCAGTCACTGGCATTGACTTGCTTTTCTGCTCTTTGATCACCTCTCCCTGGCAAAGTGCCCTTACTAGGCCACAGAGAAAGGGGATCCAGGGAGTCCTCATGAAACCTGATAGGCTAGAATCAGGTAGTAGGGGAGGAGGGCCTCCCCTATCAGAGGACTAGGGAGGGATATAGGAAGGAGGATATGGAGGAAAGGTAGGGACAGGAGGAGATGATCAGGGGGCACAGCCAGGATAAAAGGTGAATAAATTATTTCCTAGTTCTATTTGTCTGCAAATTTTATGATTTCCTTGTTTTTTAAATAGCTGAGCAGTATTCCATTGTATAAATGTATCACAATATTTTTTTTTTATCCATTCTTTGGGTGAGGGACATCTAGGTTGTTTCCAGATACTTCCTATTAAAAATAAAGCTGCTATGACCATAACTGAGCCAATGTCCTTGATGTATGATGGATCATCTTTCTGGTATATGCCCAGGAGTGGTAAAGCTGGGATTGAGGTAGCACTATTCCCAGTTTTCAAAGAAAACAACAAATTGATTTCCAAAGTGGTTGTACAACTTTGCACTCCCACCAGCAATGGAGGAGTGTTCCTCTATCTCCACATCCTCTCCAGTATGTACTGGCTCTTGAGGTTTTGATCTTAGCCATTCTGATGGTTGTAACATGGAATCTCAGAGTTGTTTTGATTTGCATTTTCCTGATGACTAAGGACATTGAGCATTTCTTTAAGTGTTTCTCTGCCATTCAATATTCCTCTGTTGTGTATTCTCTATTTAGCCCCATTTTTAATTAGATTATTTTCTTTGCTGATGTTTAATTTCTTGAGTTCTTCATATGTTCTGGATATTAGCCATCTGTCAGATGAAGGGTTGGTGAAGATCTGTTCCCAATCTGTAGGCAGTTGTTTTGTTCTGTTGAGAGGGTCCTTTGACTTAGAGAAGCATTTCAGTTTCATGAGGTCCTATTTACTAATTGTTGATTTTAGAGCCTGATTTGTTGTTGTTCTGTTCAGGAAGTTGTCTTCTCTGACAATAAGTTTGGTGTTCTTCCCAATCTTTTCTTTTAATAGATTGATTATGTCTAATTTTATGTTGAAGTCTTTGGTCCACTTGGACTTGAGATTTTTGCAAGATGATAAATATGGTGTCTATATGCATTTATCCACATGCAGACATCTGGTTAGACGGGCACCAATTGTTGAAAATGCTATTTTTTTCACTGGATGATTTTGGCTCCTTCGTCAAAAATCAGGTGTCCATAGGTGTATGGGTTTATTTCTGGGTCCTAGATTAGATTCTATTGACCCCTGAGTCTGTTTATATGCTAGTACCAGGCAGGTTTTTATTTTTGTTGCTCTACAGAACACTTGTGATCAGGGACAGAGATTCCTCCAGAAGACCTTGTATTATATGGGGCTGTTTTTTAGCTACTCTAGGTGTTTGTTTTTCCATATGAAGTTGAGAATTGTTCTTTCAAGGTCTATAAAAAATTGTGTTGGCAATTTGAAAGGAATTGCATTGAATCTGTAGGTTGTTTTTGGTTAGATGTCCATTTTCACTATCTTAATCCTTCTGATCCATGAGCATAGGAGATCTTTCCATTTTCTGATATCTTCTTTAATTTCTGTTTTCAGAGACTTGAAGTTTGTTTGTTTGTTTCATAGAAGTCTTTCACTTGCTTAGTTAGAGTTACATCAAGATACTTTACGGGTTCTCTGTTTTGTTTTGTTGTGTGGGTATTTGAAGGATGTTGTTTTCTATTTCCTTTCTCATCCCTCCCCCTTTTTTTATACTGGAGAGCTCCTGATTTTTATTGAATTATTATTAATTTTTTTTTATCTAGCCACTTTGCTGAAGGTTTTTAATCAGTTGTAGGAATTCCTTGGTTGCATTTTTGGTGTCATTTATATATATACTATCATATCATCCACAAATAATAATGCTTTGACTTTTTCTTCTCCAATTTGTATCCCCTTGCTCTCTGTTAGTTACACTTTAGGAAATTGTTTTTATGTATGGGGCACTGAATGCACAAACCGTGAAGAATCATACACTTGAATATGAACCAAAAGCAACTGTTTCCTCTGTCAGTTGCTTCTTTTGGGGCTTTTGTAACAGCAACAGGAAAAGTTGCCAGCACATTTACTCATGTACTTGAACTCAAATATTCCTGGTGTTAAAGATTATTTTCCATAACTGTGTTTCAAAATTCATGATAAACTGACTGTCACGGGCATCTGTCTAGAAACATTCCTGTGACTCAAAGAATCTTTCTCAAGGAAAGAAATTTCAGCTAACTTTCAGGGGACACTAGGGCATGTCTATGAATATGGAGATATGGACACAGTATGTAAATGTCATAATTTATTAATAAAATAAAGCAAATATCCACCTGTGTGTAGGAAGACATCCATTACCTCCTTATACATTCCCTACAGATTACACAAATTACATAAAAAGAAGCTTGTTTACATTCTTTCTAAGCAGTTTTATACTTCTAATTTTTTTAAATAAATTTTGTGGTTAGGTACTTCCAAATTGTACTGTGTACAAGTGTTACTCTGTATAACTTCCATATTCTACTTCAAACTTTAGCTCTTCTATATATACTTCTATAGTTCATTATTTTCTTTTAAAATAATGAAAAATAATGAAACTGTTTGCTCTGTTAATATCTTCCAAGGATGAATACCCATTTTCATAATGTGTTCCATATGGATGTCTAGATGTCTTTGATTCACTACTTCCTGTTCATGGAATTCACCTTCACCAACTCATATCTCAATGAAGACACTTGGCATTGAGCTTTCCCCAATTCCAATGGTTGTGTCTCAGTCTCTCCACCTCCCACAGCACTCAACCACAGATTTCTTATATATATTTCATATACATGTTATTTTAAGCATTTTTTTTTACTTTGAAAAATTTATTTGGGAACACAAAATTTAGGTTTAGACTGTGAATTTAGAATTGATTTTTTTCATTTGCTCCAAAATAATGTGCACATAAAATATTTCTTAGCGTCTCAAACTGATAAATCATGTCAGCTACCATTCAATCTTTCTCAAAAATGTATATTTTAAGAAGAAGTACTTTTGATATGCTCAGGATATCTTTTAATGCTTTTTAAAGCTGAAAAATAAAACTAGGAAAGCAATACAGAATATTGTGTTCAATGTTTCACTTTATATCTATTTTGACTAGTTGGTGGGATTTTCAAATGTTTAATTGTATTTTTATTTAAAATATAGCTATGTGAGTCAGATTATGTATATGTGCCCACCTGTGCATGTGCCCATGGAAGCCAGAAGAGACATCTGTCAGAGCAGACAGATCTCCGAGAGTGCAGTTACAAAAAGTTGTGAGCAGCCTGATGTTATGCTGAGAACAGAAATGTGCTTTCAGCAAAGGCAGCCAGGGCTCTTAGCAGTTGTCCCAGCCCCAGCCCCAGCTCCACCTCCGGCTCCTTTAATTGATATTTTTGTTGGTTCTCATCTCAGCACAACTTCTGTAGAACTTGTCATTAAAGGACTGACTGCTATCACCACTTTAAAATAATTTTCTTCTGTATTTCAGACTTCCTTATGCACCTTGGTCTGAAGTTGAGCATGAACTGTTATTTTTCTAGGAAGAAGTTAATTTTGTTTCTAGAAACACATTGAAAGTGTTTTCTCTTTATTCTGACCAGAATGAATAGCAGACATAAAACAGTATGAACCTTGAGAAACCTTGGTAATTTTCTCCTATGAAAATGCAATTATTGTCTCCCATTAGCCTTGCAGCTCATGTTTGGAAACTACCTGTCACTAGAAAGATGTAGGATAACTGAGAAAGCATTGTGATAAAAAGTGACCTCAGTAGACCCAGAGCTTCCACGAAGCCCCTGAGAAAAGCAAGGAGTTCATTTCTCCTGCTCGACAAAGACAGCATCACAATATCTACCAGGCCTTAGAGAAGAGTCCAGAGATGTAAAGAAAAGCTGAGAGTTGCAAAAGGTGGGGAAACGAAATTCTGTAATCTTTTCAAAAAAATTAACATATAATTCTTATCAATAAAGGCTAATATCTTATCATACAATAAAAATAATTTATTCTACTACTGTGTGACAAGAGAAAAGAGTAATATATATCATAAGGAAATTTATAAAAGAAAATAGAAAAAATAGGGTTGGATAGGTGATGGAACAGACAAACATGTATTTTTTCACCATTACTATTTTCCTTCCTTTGAAAACAGAAATGTGTCCTTTTCTGTAATCTCATATTCCTCTTGCCATTTGAAGTTCATGATCCTTATCTCAATTTTCCTTCTTCAAACTGTCCTCACACATCCTTAACCGCTCTGTACCAATATTAATTATTCCTGTTTGGAGCTTTGAGCATAGCATCTTGTTTTCCTTTTCTACTCTGAAAAAAAAAATATATATAAAACTAACATAGGGACTGTTGATTAAGACTCCAAGTTATAGTTAATCAATAAACCAGAGGTTAGCTATTGACTTCTCTCCCAGGAGATGTGACCTAAATTATTGTCTCTTCTTATTTGAAATTCAAAATGTAATTCTAGAAATCTGAACAGATAGATTACTCAAAACACTATGTAAAGAAAATCTTCACATAAAACTTAAATTCTATCCAGGGAATAGTTGTCTCTCAAGTGATGATGAAGCAGGCAAATGGTGGGATCTAGAAAAGATCATCTTGAGTGAAATATCGCAGAAGGAGAAAGACAAACATGGTATATATTCACTTATATAGACCTATAAGATATGATAAACATAATGAAATCTATACACCTAAAAAAGATAATCAAGAGAGCGGACATGGGGTAAGATTATCAATCCTCGCTTAGAAAGACAGATGGGATGCACATTGAACATATGACAGGAGTCTACTGAGCGCATTTGAAAGACTCTAACTAGCAGTGTTTTCAAAGCAAAGACTCATGACCAAACCTTTGGCAGAGTACAGGGAATCATAAGAAAGAAGGGGAGTTAGTCTGATGAGGAAAAGATAGGAGCTCCACAAGGACCAAATATATCTGGGCACAGGGTCTTTTCTGAGACTGACATGCAACCAAGGACCATGTATGAATATAACCTAGAACCTCTGCTCAGATGTAGCCTGTGGTAGCTCAGTAACCAATTGGTTTCCCATAGTGAGGGGAACAAGGACTATTTCTAACAGGAACTCAATGACTGGCTCTTTGGCCTCGCCACCCCCCAAGGGAGGAGCAGTCCTGTTAGGCCACAGAGGAGAGCTTTGCAGCCAGTCCTGAAGATACCTGATAAAACAGGATCAGATGAATGGGGAGGAGGTCCCCCCTATCAGTGGACTTGGCAAGGGGCACGGTGCAGATGAGGGAGGGAGGGAGGGAGGGAGGGACTGGGAGGGAAAGAGGGATTGGGACAAGGCTGGGATACAGAGTTAATAAAATGTAACTGATAAGAAAAAAATAAAATTAAAAAAACAAAACAAAACAAAACAAAACAAAAAAAGAGATGATGAAGCATGGATTACACACTTGTTTGATCTAATATCCGCTCACCAGCTACCTCTGTTATTACACAGATTTCGGAAGCTACATGTACTTCTCTTGTATATTTCTGTCAAACTCAATTATGTAAACAGTTAATGTGAGAAACAGACTGGATGTATGGCTTCCATGTCTGCAGTTTCTCTAAGGCTTACCCTCCAGAGTTGGTTGCATGTTGGTGTGCTCAAGCCCTTTTTATAGCCTTCCTTCTATGGACTTGTCTCAAAGTGACTCAATTCCACGCACATGAACTTTAAGCTTTTAGTGAGAACCTTCTAGTTGGCCTTCTTTTCCTAGCTCATTTTGAATCAATTTGCTACTCTTCTGGATAATTTCAATTGTTTAAATGACTAGAATGATATTTACTTCATTAATCATACCTTCTTTTTTCTGGGAATGTTTTCTGCATATGCTACATCCCTGAGTTAAAAGGTTTAGATTCTGAGTGAGGATTGATCATCTTACCCAGGGTCCTCCTTCTTGCTTAGTTTCTTTAAGTGCACAGATTTTAGTATGTTTATCCTATAATATATGTCTAATATCCACCTACAAGTGAGCAGATACCATGTGCGTCTTGCTTCTTCTGGGATACCTCACTCAGGATGATCTTTTCTAGGTCTCACCATTTGCCTGATAATTCCATGATTTCCTTGTTTTTAATTGCTGAATAGTATTTCATTGTGTAAATGTACCACAATTTCTGCATCCATACTTCCATTGAGGAAAATATAGGTGGTTTCCAGGTTCTGGCTATGAACAAGTAGTTATGAACATGGTTTTATGCCTTTGTTGTGTACTTGAGCATCTTTTGGATATATGCCTAGAAGTGGTATAGATGGATCTTGAGGAAGCACTAATTGTCAGAGAAAGTACCAGATTGGTTTCCAAAGTGGTTGTACAAGTTTAAATTCCCACCAGCAATGGAGGAGGATTCCCCTTTCTCCACATCCTCTTCAGCATGTATTGTCACTTGAATTTTTGATCTTAGCCATTCTGATGGGTGTAAAGTGAAATCTCAGGGTTGTTTTGATTTGCATTTCCCTGATGACTAAGGAAGTCAAACATTTCTTTAAGTGTTTCTATATTGTGATTCAATATTTCTCTATTGAGAATTCTCTGTTTAGCTATGTTCTCCATTTTTTTAATTGGATTGCTTGATTTGTTGTTCTGTAAATTCTTGAGTTCTTTATATATTCTGGATATTATCCCTTTGTCAGATATAGAGTTGGTGAAGATTCTTCCCCAGTCTGCAGACTATAGATTTGTTCTGATTACAGTGTTCTTTGCTTTATATAAGCTTTTCATTTTGATGAGGTCCCATTTATTGATTGTTGATCTTAAAGCCTGTGCTGTTGGTTTTCTGTAAAGACAAATGGGATGGACATGGGAAGAGGGAGAAAACAGGGAACAGGACAGGAGCCTACCACACAGGCCCTCTGAAAGACTCTACCCAGCAGGGTATCAAAGCAGATGTTGAGGCTCATGGCCAAACTTTGGGTAGAGTGCAGGGAATCTTATGAAAGAAGAGGGGAGGGAACAGAAAGACCTGGAGGGGATAGGAGCTCCATAAAAAGAACAACAGAACTAAGAATTCTGGGCCCAGGGGTCTTTTCTTAGAGTGATACTCCATTCAAAGACCATGCATGGAGATAACCTAGAACCCCTGCACAGATGTAGCCCATGGTAGCTCAGTATCCAAGTGAGTTCCTTAGTTATGGGAATAGGGACCATCTCTGACATGAACTCAGTGGCTGGCTCTTTGATCACCTCCCCCTGAGGGGGAGCAGCCTTACCAGGCCACAGAGGAAGACAGTTCAGCCAGTGCTGATGAGACCTGATAGGCTAGGGTCAGATGGAAATGGAGGAGGACTTCACCTATCTGTGGACTTGGAGAGAGGCATCGGTGGAGAAGAGGGAAGGGGTGGGTTTGGGAGGGAATGAGGGAAGTGGCTTCAGCTGGGATACAATGTGAATAAAGTGTAATTAATATAAAAAATAAAAATTAATATAAAAATGTTTGGGTTTGTGATTATCATTTTTTTATCTCTAGTAGTCAGCACATTTACAAATAAAGAAACAAGTTTAAGACTTGGGATATTGCTCAATCAGTTGGTGTTTGCCATGCAATAATGAAGACCTAAGTTCAAGCCTCAACAACCCTGTGTAAGTCATGGTGGAGCTTGTTATAATCCCAATGGAGACTGGTAGGGTTCACTGGTGATAATGAGATGATACTAGTTGTTTTTATCAACTTGGCAAAAAATAGACATACATGAGAAAAGGAGTCTTAATTGTAAATATGTATCCATTAAACTGCCTTGTAGGGAAGTCAGGAGTGATGGTGTAGTCTTGATTAAAGACTGATGTGAAAAAGGTGCATCCCTTCGTGATTGGTGTCACCCCTGGAACTATTTTCTTACTGTGTATAAGAAAGCAGGCTCAGCAGTCCATGAGAAAAAAGCAATGCGTAGTATTGCTCTGTGGCCTCTACTTCAGGTCCAGCCTCCAGGTTTCTGTACTGAGTTCTTTCCCTGACTTCTCTGCATGATGGACTGCAAACTGTAAAATAAATACTTTTCCTGCACAAATTGCTTTTGTCATGGTGTTGATAACAGTAATAGCAAGCCTAAAACAGAGAATCTTAGTTAATTTTCTGTTGTGATAAAACACACTGAATAAAGGCAACTTGGAAATCTTGAAGTTTTCACTGCATTATCTATCTATCTATCTATCTATCTATCTATTTATTTATTTATTTATTTATTTATTTCAATTAATTCACTTTGTATCCCAGCTCTATCCCTCTCCCTTGTCTCTGCCTAGTCCTACCCGCCTGCCTTCTTCTAATCCAATGCCCCTACCCTAGTCCAATGATTTGGGAGGACCTCCTCTTCTTCTATCTGACCCTAATCTATCAGGTCTCACAAGGGCTGGAAGCATCATCTTCCTCTGTGACCTGGCAAAAATGCACACACCCCCAGGGGAGGTAATCACAAAGCTAAACACTGAGTTACTGTCAGAGACAGACTTTGACCCCATTACTAGGGAACCCACTTGGATAATGAGCAGCCTATGTGCTTTCTCTGAGCAGGGGTTCTAGGTCCTTTCCATGCATGGTCCTTGGTTGGAGTATCAGTTTCTGCAGACCCCACCCCTGGTCCAGATTTTTCTTTTCTTTTTCTTTTTGAGTCTTTTGGTATCCTTATGGATTTCTTGCCTCCTTCAGATTTTTCTATCTCCTTTTTCTTCCATAAGGTTTCCTGCCCTCTGTCCAAAGCTTGGCTATGAGTCTCAGTTTTTCCTTCAATACCATGATGGGTAGAATCTTTCAGAGGCCCCATATGACATATCCCAGAAGCAGAAAGACACAAGTGGTATATACTCTCTTATAAGTGAATATTAGCCCTATAATATAAGATAAACATGTTAAAATCTATACTCCTAAAGAAGCTAAACAAAAAAAGGATCCTAGGGAAGAGGCTGAAACCTCACTCAGAAGGGCAAGCAAGATAGACATAAGAAAAGACAAGGAACAGGACAGGAGTCTTCCACATGGGGCCTCTGAAAGATGCTTCCACTGCATTTTTACCTCTCCATTTTACTCTAAAATCTTTAAATTTCTTTAGCCACATGACTAAAAATATTGCATGTATTTCCAGAACTTGCATAATTCTCTACTTCTTAGAAGCATTGAGTGATGACTAACCCTAATTCTTAGCTCTGTTTCAACCCTCATATCTCCTGAGCAATACCCATTGTTGTGTCTCAGTATGGGGGCAGCGTAGCTACCCATACCATGCTGAACTTGGAAACATCAGTCATTAAGTTGCCTTTCCATTGTCCCTAGCCATAATCCCATTTAACAGTCATTAGGACAATATAAACTATTACATAAAAATACTGAGTTATGAATGAGTATATACCCTGTGTATTTTTCTCCTTCGGGGATGCCTCCCTCAGGATGATCTTTTACAGATCGCACCATTTGCCTGCAAATTTTAAGGTTTCCTTGTTTTTTGTTGCTGAGTAATATTCCATTGTGTAGATGTACCACAATTTCTGTATCCATTCCTCAACTGACGGGCATCTGGATTGTTTCCAGCTTCTACCTATTACAGACACACAGAGTATATACTCACTCATAAGTGGGTATTAGAGATATAATATAGGATAAACAAACTAAAATCTGTATACCTAAAGAAACTAATCAAGAAGGAGGACTCTGCTCAATCCCTATTTAGAAAGACAAAGAGGATGTACATCAGAAGAGGGAGAAAACAGGGAACAGGACAGGAGCCTACCACAGAGGGCCTCTGAAGGGCTCTATCATGAAGGGTATCAAAGCAGAGGCTGAGACTTAGAGCCAAACTTTGGGCAGAGTTCAGGGAATCTTACAAAAGAGGTGCGAAATAGTAAGATCTGGAGAAGACAGGAGCTCCACAAGGAGAGCAATGGAACTAAAAAATCTGGGCACAGGGGACTTTTCTGAGACTGATACTCCAACCAATGACCATTCATGGAGATAAGCTAGAACCCCGGCATAGATGTAGCCCATAGCAGTTCAGTAAGTGTCCAAGTATGTTTCATAGTAATAGGAACAGGGACTGTCTCTGATATGAACTGATTGGCCTGTTCTTTGATTACTTCTCCCTGAGTAGGAAACAGCCTTACCAGGTCACAGAGGAAGGCAATGTAGCCACTCCTGATGAGATCTGATAGACTAGGATCAGAAAGAAGGGGAAGAAGACCTTCCGTATCAGTGAATTTGTGGAAGGGCATGGGTGGAAAAGGGAAAGGGAGGGTGCGATTGGCAGGCCAGGAGGGAGGGAGCTACAGGGTGTACAAAGTGAATACTCTGTAATTAATAAAAATATATTTAAAAAATACTAAGACTTCAAGTTAGTTTTGCACAGTCAAAATAATTATTATTAACAAAAACAAAACCAAAAATAAATAAAGATAAAATACACCATGCAACTGTAACAACAGTCTGTAACTCTAGCTGCTTCTTGGGAAAGCAATTCTTCCTCTTATAAAATGAATTGGCTACAGTTTCCAAGCAGCAGATGAGTAGGATTGGATTTAATTTTCTGCTACTGCTGAGTTTAATCTCATGAAGTCTTAATTTACCCCTTCGCTCTCTTTTTCTATTATGTATTTCAGACTCACCATGACAACTGATTTTCTAGCTACTTCATTTATAGTTTTTCTACCTCATAATTTAATCCTCATTGCTTGTTTAACAGTGTCTTTTCTAACCTATGAGGAGAGGTTATATATATATATATTTAATCTGATGCATTTTGTCCATTCTTAGAAATGCCAGTAGAACTTCATTTCCAGACAACATCAATTATTTTTAAATATTACTGGTAGAAACATTAAACAGTATATTTTAATCTTTAAGATGCTCTAGAAAAAATCCTTAGCATTAGATAAAATTGTGGCAGATTACAGTTGCCTAATGATCGTTGACATCACAATAAAAGGAGAGATCTAATGTCCCTGGCTTTGACCTGGGATTGACTCAGTTGACCAATACAATGTGTTGGTAATGGAGAGGCAAAAGCGTGTGAAACACTTACTCTTAAGCCTTCAGGTGTACATCTTCAGTATTGTAGAGCTCATGTAAGAAATGACATGGGCAAATGGAGAATCCTTCTCATCCCTGTTCATTCCTCATCTCCGATGATCACTACAGCTCACTGTTCCATAATGTTGAGCAATTCATATCATCTCTGTGTTGAAGATTCCCTCACATTACCATACTTTAATTGAACAATCATGACATAATGAAATAGAGTCATATCGTTTTTATTTTATATCATCTGCTTTGAAGAGAGTTGTTTTGAAATGATAAGTAGTAGAGCACAATTCCATATCACTGCATTTGCCAAGCTCAGAGCTCAGAGGGCCAATACATGAAGTGGCATGATTGACAGAGCAGGTATTGTAACCATGATGCAAGAGATTTTTGCATTTGATGATTTGAAAACATGCAGGATCTGAAAGAAATTATCTTCAAGTAACCTTTTACCATATATTGAAGCTAATTATAGTGATTTTCTGCTAGGCCAGGATGAATTTTTCAAGAATCCCCACTCAAAACAAGTGTCATACAGATCAATAATGGGAAAAAACTACATGGAAAGAAAATGACATTATTCAAAATATAGTTTATACTTAAAAATCTCCTGAGAAATTAACGTCATATGAGCTCTGGGCATGTTGTAAGGCTTATTGTATGTCTGAAATTATCTGTTGTGGCTTATGTGTTAATTTAAATACAAATGCATTCCTGGGTTTATCAAGTTTAGAATTTTTAAACTGTCAAAAATTTTAGAATCATTTTGAATTTTTGTAACCATGTCCATTTAAACCAAATTTACTTAAATGTGCTCTAAACCACTGACTGTCATAAAGTAGAAAAGATGGATCAAGAGCATCAGAAGGCGTCTAGACAATTTTTATATCCAGAGGACATCAGTGAGGCTTCTTTTGTGTTGATCTTATTATCAATACAAACACACCTACAGAATAGAGGTCTCTCCTTGCAGACCACTTTTAAATGAAAGCCTATCCTTAGGACATCCACAGAGGTTAGCAAAAGGAGCCACCATGTTCCAGGTAAATACATTTTGTAGGGACCACAAAAAACTGCAAGAGAGGACGATGTTCCAGGAAAGAAGCATCATGCTTTCTGTTACCACTGGCTGACTCCACTCTCCTATTCAGTGGTTTTACCATTTAACTGTCAGAAATAATGAAACAAAACTTTATTTGCAAGAAAACAGTATGAGATTCACATTTACCTTCCAAATTTAAGTTTATCTGGGTTCCAGAAAAAATGAAGCAACAGTTAGGAGTACATACTATTCTTGCTGGGGACCCAAGTTAGATTCCCATCATCATGACAAGCTAATGCCCTCTTCAGGCTTCGTTGAGTATCTACACATACACACACGCTCAAACATAAATATAAATGTAAAACTTAAAACTGAATTTCCAAAATTCTTACTGTAAACTTAGCACATATCTCTTACCTATGGGACCCTAATAAATATAATTAATCTGCTTTGTTGTTATTAAATGAAGTGACTATGCATGGTCCTAAAAATGAAATATGTATCAATTTAAAAGTAGATGAAACACTTAAGAAATGTAAGTAGAAGGAAAAATATGACCATGAAATTCCTGAATAAAAGCCAAAAAAAAAATCATACTATCAGAAGAGAAACAAAAGCATAACTGTCCTCCTAGAGGCTCCATCCAGAAGCAGATCCAAGCAGATCAGATGCTGAGACCCACAGCCAAACATTAGGTGGAGCTCGGAAAGTCTTGTAGAAGAGTAGGAGAATGGATAGAGAGACCCAGAGGTGACAGGAACTCCACAAGAAAACCCAGAGTCAACTAACCTAGACCCATGGAGCCTACAGAGAATGAAGCACTAACCAAAGAGCTCATATGGACTAGAACTAGGCCCCTGACACATTCATAGCTGAGGGGAAGCTTGGTCTTCATGTGGGTCCCCTAGCAGGTAGAACAGGGTTGTGTCTGACATGGACTCTGCTGCCTGATGGGTAAGTTTCCCCAGCTGGACTGTCCTGTCTGGCCCCAGTGGAAGAGAATGCTCTTAGACCTGATGTGAGTAGATAGACAGGAGTGGGTTGGTACAGGACACTCTTCCTTTTTCTGAGGAGAAGGGGAGCTGGAAAAGGAGAAAGCCGGTGGGAGGTGGTCACAAGAGGAGAGAAGGGAGAGGGCTGAGATCAGGATGTAAAATGAACAAATAAGTAAATTTAAAAATAGAAACTCCTGAAAAAAAAAAGCATATAACCTGTGAGGATGAGTGTATATGTGCATGCAGGTACACACAAGTACACACAAGTACACACACACACACACACACACACACAAACACAAACGCACAGTTAACTTTTCTGCAAAGAGATTCTAAGTAACTGCACCAACTGTATTCTTTCCAAAACTCTAATGGCAGAAATTGCTGATATTTTTAAGAATCCAGAATATTTTAAAAATATTTTATTAGGTTATATCTAAATGATATATCAATAGCAAATCATTAATAAATTCTATACTCACACTACATTAAAATAAAATCCCTACGAAAGAGATCATTAGCAGCATTGAAAATGTTTGATGACTATCAGCAAATTGGAGGATCCAGAACTTAGCAAATGCACTGTAAGAAAGCAGGGTTTCTGAGCTGCTTGAGTCAGAGGTAGAAGTGAGTTTTCTTCTGTCTGTTCCATGAATAACACTCTTTTTATTTTATTTATATTGATTTATTATTCATTACAATTTATTAATTTGTATCCCAAATGTGGCCCCCTTCCTCATATTCTGTCAGTCCCACCCTCCCTCCATCTTCATCTCCTATGCCCCTCTCTTAGTCTACTGATAGGTAAGGTCTTCCTCCCTTACTATCTGAACCTAGCCTATCAGATCTCATCACGACTGACTTCATTCTCTTCCTCTGTGGCCTGGCAAGGCTGTACCCTCCAGGGGGAAGTGATCAAAGAGCCAGTCACACACTCTATGTCAGAGACAGCACCTGTACCCCTTAGTGGGGAACCCACGTGGAGACTGAGGTTTCTATGGTCTACATATGAGCAAGAGATTTAGATCCTCTCCATGAATTGTCTTTAGTTGGCACATTGATCTCTGCAGACATCATCCTGGACTCAGATTTTTTTGGCTCTGTTTGTCTCCTTGTGGAGCTCCTGTCCCTTCCCTTCCTGTCCCTCTTCTTCCATTAGATTTTCTCATATATTTGATAGACGCTCAACCATTGAACAAGGACATTTGCTCAACTATGTTCATAGCAGTGTTATTCATAATATCCAGAATCTAAAAGCATTTTAGATGTTCCTCAACCAAGGAACGGATATGGAAATTGTGGAACTTTTACACAATGGAATACTACTCAGCAATTAAAAACAAGGAAATCATGAAATTTGCAGGCAAATACTGGGAACTAAAAAAATATCATCCTGGGTGAGGTAACCTAGAAGCAGAAAGACACACATAGTATATGCTCACATATAAAAGAATATTATCCATATAATATATGATAAACATACTAAAGTCTATAGCCCTAAGGAAGCTAAAAAACAAGGAGGACCCTAGGGAAGATGCTTAATCATTATCCATAAGGGCAATAATAGCATAAACATAACAGCATAACCATCAGAGGCAGGAGAAGACAGGTAACAGAACAGGAGCTTATCACAGAGGGCCTCTGAAAGAATCTGCCCAGCAGAATATCAAAGCAGAGGCTCAGATTCACAGCCAGACGAATAACGGTCTTATAATACAAGCTCTAATATACAATGCTGCATCAGTTTACTGATGGTCCATAGCTATAGATACTGTTTCAGAAGCTCTAAGAATGGGAAACATAGTAAAGTGTATGAATGTAAGGTTATAAAGCAGTATTTGATATACTTAAAGTACACAACCATATATGAACAACAATAACAAGAGCAAGCAGTGGCAAGAATGAAGTTTCCAATATGAAAAAAAGGTCATTGGGAGAGAGTTCCTTTACTATAGTGCAAAGACACATCTAGGAGCCATAGTCAGGAAGTTACTGCTCAGAAACACACGAAACTGGTAACAGAAGATATTTAAAGCCTTAAAATGACAACTGCACTGATTATATACTCATACCATAAAAAATAACACAGCAGAACTATAGATTTCCACAGGACAGATAGAAATTGTGTCTTTATCTGCTGGCTCATTCTTGAAAACTCAGAAAACAGGAGGTTGAGACCGACTGTCAACCCTAGATTGGCCTAGGTATAAAGTGACTTCAAGGCCAGTTTCTCAATTAAGATAACCTCAGAAATGAAGTAGGTGTATTTTGTAAAATTATGTTTTGGAAGCTTCCCTGAAATTTCACAGAAGTGAAAACATAATAGAATAGGCCTAGTGAAATTTCAGGAGTTCGATGGAGTTTGCCTTTCATAGCAAAAATAAATTATTTGTTATTTATTTATCTATTAGATTTTTTTCTTATATTTTTGAGATTATAACAAATATTTTAAAAGAAAAATAAACATGAATAATAACAAAAGTAGAAGTAAGTTGTTATCAATGAAAAGGATAGTTTTTCCAGAATTTAATAAAGATGTTTAAAATAAGTAGCCTAGAAAGAGTATTGGTTAAATTGAGGAGGCAGTGATGGAAGAACAAAAGAATATTAAATTGTCAGCAGAGCAAATTTAGGGTTTAAAAGCTGCAATGTCAGATATACTTGGTTAAAAGATATTTCTTTTGTTGCTTTGAATACTTCTCTTATACCTTTGTGAAATTTTTGAACTTATATAATAAAATAATCAAATATATAGAAAAGAATTTATGTATTGAAGGAAATACATACATTTATAGATGTGTATATGCCTATGTATGAAAATATCAACATAAGAATCAACTTCTAAGCTACATGACAGTATGTCAGACATCAGTGTGATTTACATTTCAAGGACAAAGAGCACACCATATATTTCGAAAACATCTCCAGCTATAAAATAACGGAAAACGCTGTAAAAAGACCTTCATCTCTTTTTCATGACAACCAAATAGACTCAGGACTTTAAAAATTAGGAGGATGCTGAGCAGTTAAAACTCCGTCTGCATTTAGACTTACTTAGGTAAGACATGCTGACCAAATACTTCAAATCAACAGCAGCAGGGGCTCTGCAATTGGCTAATCATCTGGGAAGGGGGAAAAAGACATTTCCCCTTAAGAGCTTGTAACCAAGCCTTGATATACCCTGACAGCTTAAGTATACGTTCCCTCTGTGGTCTGAGATGCATTGCAAAAATCACTGGAAAGTGATTATGAGCTGATAGCCTATTGAACAGCAGGCAAATGCCTTGCAAAATTGCCTCTTTAGGAACTCAGCCTAATGCCACTGTTGTCACGTCATTTAAATGAAGAATCAAATTGCCATGCAGGAAGCCTATGTTTACACGTCACACATAGGTATAGCTATACATATTTCAGTTGAAGATAATAGTAATACAAATATACAGTAAGTAAAATCTTATTAAATAAAAGTCTAATTGTGAATAATTACAACTATAAAAATGGTAAGATATATGCAATGTAATTTTTTTTTAAAATATCATTTTATGGGCTACATCTGAGCAGGGGATCTAGGTTCTTGGTGCATTCATAAGTCTCTGCAGGACCCACCCTGGGCACAGGATTTTTTTTTCCTGTTGCTCTCTTTGCAGAGCACCTGTGCCCTCCAGATCTATTTATCTCCCCCTTCTTCATTAAGATTTCCTGCACTCTGCCCAAAGATTAACTATGAGTCTCAGCATCTGCCTCGATATTCTGCTGGGTAGAGTCTTTCAGAGGCCCTTTGTGGCAGGCTCTTGTTGTGTTCCCTGTCTTCTCCCACAGCAGATGTCCTGTTTGCCCCTTTAAATGAAGATTAAGCATCTTCCCTAGTTCCTTCTTGTCGTTAAGCTTCTTTAGGAATGTAGATTTTAGTGTGATTGTCCTATATTTTATGGTACTATTGGGGTACCCTAGTAAGTGGAGCAGGGGCAGTCTCTGGAGTAATATGAGCTGCCCACTCTTTGATCACCTCCCCTGGTGAGGTGGACTTACTCTGCTACAGAGAAAGATGATCCAGGTTGATGATGATATCTGATAGGTTAGGGTCTGATGGAAAGGCATGAGGACCTCCTCTATCAGTGGACTAGGGGAGGGACATAATAGAAGGGAAGACTAAAGGAATGTGGAACTGGGAGGAGAAAAGGGATGGGGCTACAGCCAGATACAAAGTGAATAAATTGTAATAAATAATAAAAAAGAAAGTAGCTGAAAGTAAAACTAACAGCAAACAAGTATTCAGAATTTTTCCCACAGTTTTAACATCAAGCTCTTGCTTTCATATTACCTGTAAGATGGAGTGTAAAACATATGATGAAATAAACCTTTTCTTATCAAATATACATAATATTTTATAATTATCAATAACCTAATTAAACAGAAAACAAAAATATTGCTGAGTGTAGAATGTGTAAACTGGGAAATAGTTTTGAAGAAATTAATAAAACAGCAAATCAGTGAGATAAACACAGGATAAATGAAGAAACACAGTGTAGCTGTTTCTTTTCCTTTTTTTTTTTTTTTTTTGAGACAAGTTCTTATGTAGCTCAGGGTAGCCTCAAACTTCCTGTGTAGTTGAATATGTCTTTGACCTTCTAAACCTTTTCCCTCCACTTCTCCAGTACTAAGGTTACAGACACAAGACATTACATCCAGTTTTCTGTAACAAAGAGATCCAACCCAGGCCTTTATGAGTTCGAGGCAGAAATGGAACACACATTTCCAGCCTGCTTGTTAATATTTACGAGAGGTTTCTCAGCATCATTTTAAGCAAATGGGCATGAGTGTTAACCAGGGAGATGTGGGTTACTTCTGTTAGTCATATTAGTCATACCATTGCAAAGATTTAGATATATAGACAGATCCATCTTATTGCAGTAACGCTAGTTAGATGTCTCCATGTGATACCCTTGTATTCTGCTGTATTCTACAGCCTTGACCTTCACCCAGGATAAAACTAAACTTCACCTTCTCAATAAACATGCTACTCATGTTGATCTCTGAACTCAATCTAGAGTTTTTCTTTTTTTTTGTCTTGGCTTTTACAAAGCACTCTAAATTAGTGACTAATCATCATTACAATGTTATTCCAAGTACTAATAACTCTTGTGCTAGCTAGATTAATGTTGACTCGATATAAGCTAGAATCATCAGAGAGGAGGAAACCCCAGTTGAGACTCTTAATTAATGATTGATGTGGAAAAACTCAGACTATTGTGGGTTGTGCTACTTCTGGAATGGTGGTCCTGGGTTCTACAAGAAATCAGGCTGAGCAAGCCATGGAGAGCAAGCCAAAACATAGGACTCTCCCGTTGCCTCTGTATCAGCTTCTGCCTGCAAGTTCCTGCCCTGTCTGATTCTTGTTCAGATTTCCCTAAGTGATAAAGAGGGATGCAGAAGTGTAACTCAAACCCTTTCACTTCCACGTTGCTTGTGGTCATAGTATCTCATCACAGCAATAGTGGTAGGACACTTGGCAAGAGATTTCTAATTCCATAGATCTCCCCCTCTCCCCAGAGGGAGGAGCAGCCTTGCCAGGCCACAGAGAGGACATGGCAGCCAGTCCTGAAGATACCTGAAAAGCTAGGGTCAGATGGAAGGGGAGGAGGACTTCCCCTATCTCTGGACTTGGAAGGGGGCAGAGAGGAGATGAGGGAGGGAGGGTGGGATTGGGAGGGAAAAAGGGAGTGGGCTATGGCTAGGATACAAGTGAATGACCTGTGATTAAATTAAAAAAAAAAGAAAGAAAACATTTTACTGCTGAAAGTTTTACTGTTACCAGTATCATTTTTTTTTTAATAAATGCAAGGTTTTCAACCAGAAAAAAAATTATACTTTCACTCAACTTACCAAATATTTGAAATATTTAACCCACCATTGTACTCTTTATTATCATGGTGTAAATCTGGGGGAGAGTAAGATTGTTGAGAATAACACATTCAAAATATGGTAGTATCGGGAGGATTACGAAAACTTTGTGTGTTGGTAGTTGATATCTTAGCTGTTCTCCTGGTTACCATACAGCTTCAAGGTCTTTTAGAGTTGTCTGAAGTCAAGAAAATGTGCCAGGGTTTTGCCATACAGGCAGGTTATTAAGCGCGACCTGTCTGCATGTAAAGTAAACAATTTCAGCAGAGCCAGCTGGTGTATACTATATGGAATTCTCTCAAGGATTCATCATAGAGGAGTTAACAGAATACAATTCAGATATAGAGGAGAGGTGGTTGGTTCTAAATAAATAAATAAATAAATAAATAAATAAATAAATAAATAAATAAAACACTCCATAATACTCTTGGCAAAACATTTTGACTTGACAACGAAATAAGTTTCTTTTGAATTGTCAAATGGGCTTTGAGTTACTGCAGGAGTGTAGAAGATTAGACGTAAACATTTAGAATACAGTTTTGAATGTAAAGAGTGTGTGACTGAACAAACATGAAATTAGCACCTATTAAAATTTTGAAACCAGCTAACGTTTTTGTTTACAGGACATATCTTACATGCTAACTTTCTAGGGTTACTAGTAAATGTTGCATATGAAAACTGGAAAGAAGATAAGTATCCTACTGTTTTCACAGAGATATCACTGTAGTAAAAATAGAAGGCAATTTAAAGTCATTAATAAATAAGAGTGAAAAAGGTAAAACAGCTACAGAAGACAGTAGTGACAGGCAAATAATTGCTAGTTCAGAAGGTAAGAAAAACCTGAAATGAGGGAAATGTGGAAATAAAACGATAACGAAAAACTCAGAATTTCACACACATGTCGTATGTCAAAACCAGTGAGCTCGCAGAAAAACTGACCGGAGAAGAATGTAGCCAACCCAAACAAGTGTAAGACACTGTGAGTGTAAGATCAGCCTGCACTGAAATTTCAAAGAAAAAATATATATTTATTACAAAATAGTTTAGCTGTTGGAGCTTACGATTGGATCAGGAGGTAACAGCTCACTGCTCTTGCAGCAGGCCCAAGTTGGGTCCCATCAGCACACTGGTGGCTCAAAACGGCCAGCAACTCCAGGGGATTTGAAGGCTGGTCATCTTTAGCACCTGGCATAGCCACACACAGACACAGTAAGTAATGTTTTAAAGTCTAGGTTTATAAGAAACATTTATATAATGTACTAACTGCGAAATATATAAAAAATGATGGTAGGAACATATTGAAAGAAAATTATGTTAGTTCTGTTTCCTCATTTATCCAAATCACCATTAATATGCAATTTCACATCCAAGGTATCTGAAGGTATTCAAGTAGTCAGAATACTTATTTCATTTTTTGTTTTTCTATTATTATTATCATTTATTACATTTTTTTCACTTTGTATGCCAGCTGTAGCCCCCTTACTCATATCCTCCTGGTCCCACCCTCCCTCCATCTCCCCACCCCTATGTCCCTCCCCTAGTCCATTGATAGGGGAGGTCTTCCTCTCCTACTATCTGATCCTAGCCTGTCACATCTCATCAGGACTGTCTCGAACATTTTTCTGTGTGTCCTAGTAAGACCACTTTGCCAAAAGCCAAAAAAATCAAGTTCACACCAGTGACTGCCCCTGCTCCCCTTACTGGGAAACTTCCATGGAGACTGAGCTGCCCCTGGGCTACATCTGAACAGGGGTTTAGTTCCTCTCCAAGCATGGTCTTTGGTTGACTCATCAGTCTCTGCAGTCCCCCCTGGGCCCAAAATTTTTGGCTCTGTTGTTCTTTTTGTGGAGCTCCTGTCCCCTCCAGGTCTTTCTATCTTCTTACAAACATTAAATATCTAAAACAATGATCTCAAATATTAAAAGCAGGAAACTATCCATAGGACTCTAAAAGATTGGGAGTAGAGCTGAACACTGGAAGATAAAAGGAAGGAAGTAAAAGGAAGGAAGGAAGGAAGGAAGGAAGGAAGGAAGGAAGGAAGGAAGGAAGGAAGGAAGGAAGG
>NW_026596240.1:9302927-9331686 GCF_907164565.1 Psammomys obesus | reverse complement strand
AGGAAGGAAGGAAGGAAGGAAGGAAGGAAGGAAGGAAGGAAGGAAGGGAAGAGAGAGGGAATGGAGAAAGAGAGGGAGGCAGAATAATTTGAGGAAAATGAATGATGATAAAAAATGTAAAGACAGTGGGAAACTGGAGGAAGGTTGCATATTTCTAGAACTGGTATAATTCAACTAACAGATCAGTGTAAAGTCATATATTCAAGAGTATACACACAGCATAAATAGTACTTCTTTTTATTTCTTTCTAGAGGACACTAAGTTGGGTATTTCGGAAAGAAGTACTTTAAGGACATTAAAAGGGTATATATATATATATATAAATCTGTGTGTGTTCAAAATACATTGTCCACACTTTCACAGACTGGTCAAAACTGAGATAAGACTAAAAAAGTTTGCATCTCCTGAAAATATGGGTAGGTACTGCTTAACCTTTGGAATTTTGTTTTACTTTCACTGATAATCTTTGTAAAATGACTGCAATATTAATTCGCAGATATTTGGAGCATATACTGGCTTCTTTCAAAACGTCTAGCTTCTCCCTTCCTTTCTTCTCTTTGCCTGGTCTCCTTCATCACCTACACTCTTTCTCATTGTCATACCCTTAATATTTATTTCTTGGTAACCATGGTGCTATCACAGGTGCCATTTGGTATATCTCACAAGCATAAAACCGTTGTGGCATTCTAGTGCCTCCTACTATCTTAACTTGCTACCCCCTAAGGGTTAACCAACACATTCATTGTGCCACTCCACTTTGATTTTGCAATTTTCAACCTTTTCTACTTAGCTGTAATTCCATGGTCAGCACCGTACTCAAGTTCTCAGCAATATCCTTGATTCTCCACCCACAGAGAAACTCTTGAATCATTACACTTATTTTTTTAAGACCACAACTCAATTAAACATAATTTAGCCTGATTCTTCCACACTCAAGCTAACACACATTGCTGTAGGAGGGAAGAGCCATATTGGCAAACCCTACAGAATGATCTGTAAATACACACACGTATATGACAGTCCTGTACAAATGCATGCTAGGATTTCTCTCGATAAAGTTTCACATTTCTTCATTCCTAAACTGTGTGCCATCATCTCACATGCTTCATATCAACTGATTATTTTTCTTCCTATTTCACTGAAAAAGAAATAGAAAAAAAATCAGAAGAAAAAATCCAGAACCTCCTCTAGTTGATTTTACCATCCCTCCACCATCTGCACCCACGTTAACTACCTTCCCACATGTTACTATAGTCACCCATCTGTCCCTTACATGAAGCCAATATCTCCAAGTACATACTGAACTTTCTTGCTTCCAGTTGCCTCAAGAAGCGTCTCTGAGGAACCTTCCTTCTTTCTTGCTCGGTTATTTTGTGATTTGCTTTAATTTTTAAAACTATTTCCTCAGTATAAAGATGCCCTCTATCTCTGTCATACATTTCTCTCAAACTCATGCAAAGCAGGTTAGTATTAAGTCATTCCATTGCATATGCAGAGCCTTTAAAAATGTCACAAATGCTTCATGGATTGATTTGTGTTGATTTATTTGAAGTACTGGAGAGTTACCCAGTGTTACTTTCATTTTATCTCATTTCTTACATGCCACATCACTTGATTTCCTCCCTACCTTAGTGTAATTGCTTTAATTGTCAACAATGACAATTAAAAAACAAGGCACAATCCCCTGGGAAGGATCTCTCAAGAGAGTTTGTCTAGATTGGGTTGGCCTCTCAAGCATATCTTTCGACAGGCAATATATTAGCTTGGTTGCCTTAATTGAGACAGGAAGTCTTGCCCACAGTGGGTACTGCCATTCCCTATCCCCAGGATAGGGGATTCTGTACATTGTAAGAATGCAGAAAGCAAGTTTTTCATGAACACATTAACTCATTGCTCTCTACCCTGGATTATGTACAATATGACTAGGTGAATAGAGTTTCTGTCACCTTGATTTCTCCACAAAGATGGACTGTAATATGGAATTGTGAACTGAATAACCCCTTTCACTCTTTAGTTACATTTTCAGAATATTTCATCATGGTAACAGGACACAAAGCCTAAACAATTACAAAGGATTCCTTCTGAGGCACCTGTCTCCGTTGACTTTAAGGTCACTGTTTAAACATGTAGTCTTTGATTAATTCCTTTGTTTTCAATACATGACTTCCGTTTGTGGCATTAAAAAGAAACATAAATTATACTCACTTCTTCAGCTGTATCTGTAGCTTAGATTTACTTTCATCAATCCATCTCTGTCCCCTACACCTGCATGTTTGTGGATAATTAGCAGCACTATTTGAACCCAAGTGAGCTTGTGTGCTTGCCTACTGAACTCATTTCACATATAATATGTGCTTTTTTTAGGTTTTCTATTTTATGATTATCATTTTTATTATTATTGTTTTATTATTTTCATTACAGTTTATTCAATTTATATCCCAGGTGTGGCTCCCTCCCTTGTCTCCTCCCAATCCTACCTATCCCTTTTTTTCCCCCATGGCTTTTCCCTAGTCTGCTGATAGGGAAGGTCCTCCTCCCTTTCTATTTGATCCTACCTATCAGTTCTCACCAGACTGGTTGCACTGTCTTCCTCTGTGGCCTGACAGAGCCTCCCCGCCTCTCCCCAGGGGAGGTGATCAAAGAGCCTGCCACAGAGTTCATGGCAGAGAAAATCCCAGCTCCCTTTACTAAAGACTCAACTTGGATACTGAGTCTATGGGCTATATCTGAGCCAGGGTTTTAGGTCCTCTCCATGTATTGTCCTTGGATGGGGTGTCAGTCTCTGCTGGGCTCCCAGGGCTCAGTTTTTCTATTTTTTTTTTTTTTGGGGGGGTTGGTTGTTCTCCTTTTGGAATTCCTGTCTGCTCCAGGTCTTTCTATCTCCGCCTTCTTTCATAGGATTCCCTGCACTCTGCCCAAAGTTTGTCTGTTAGTCTCTCAGCCTCTACTTAGATACCTTGATCAGCAGAGTCACTCAGAAGCAATCTGTGTCAGGCTCCTGTCCTGTTCCCTGTCTTCTCCTGCTTCCAAGGTCTATTGCATTTGTCCTTCTGAATGAGGATTGAGCATCTTCCCTAGAGTCTTGCTTTTTTAGCTTCTATAGGAGTATAGATTTTAGTATGTTTATCCTATATTATTTGGCTAATGTCCACTTATATGTGAATATATACCATGTGTGTCTTTCAGCTTCTGGGTTACCTCACTCGGGATGATCTTTTCTAGTTCCCATTAGCCTGCAAATTTCATGATTTTCTCATTTTTAATATCTGAGTCGTATTTCATTGTGTAAATATACCACAATTTCTGTATCCATTCGTCAGCTGAGGGACATCTAGGCTGTTTCCAGCTTCTGGCTATTATGAATAGAGCTACTACAAACTTGGTTGAGCAAATGTCCTTATTGTGTACTTGAGCATCTTTTGGATATATGCCTAGTAGTGGTATAGCTGGATCTTGAATTAGCACTATTCCTAATTATCTGAGAAAGCACCAGATTGATTTGCAAAGTGGTTGTACAAGTTTACATTCCCACCAGCAATCAAGGAGCATTCCCCTTTCTTCACAACCTCTCTAGCATGTGTTGTCATTTGAGTTTTTGATCTTAGCCATTCTGATGGGGATGAGGTGAAATCTCAGGGTTGTTTTGATTTGCATTTCCCTGATGACTAAGGATGTTGAACATTTCTTTCAGCATTTCTCTGCCATTCAATATTTCTCTATTGAGAATTCTCTGTTTAGATCAGTACCCCATTTTTTTTATTAGATTTCTTGTTTGTTGCTGTTTAACTACTTGAGTTTTTATATATTCTGGATATTAGCTCTCTGTTAGATACAGGGTTTGTGAAGATCTTTTTCCAATCTGTAGGTTGTCATTTTGTTCTAATGACAATATCATTTGCTATACACAAACTTTTCAGTTTCATGAGGTCCCATTTATTGATTGTTGATCTTAGAACCTGTGCTGTTGGTGTTCTGTTCAGAAAGTTGTCTCCTGTGCCAGTGAGTTCAAGGCTCTTCCCCAATTTTCTTCTAACAGGTTTATTGTGTCTGGTTTTATATTGAGGTCTTTGATCCACCTGGACTTTAGTTTTGTGCAGGGTGATAAATATTAATCTATTTGCATTTTTCTACATGTAGACATCCAGTTAGACCAGCACCATTTGTCGAAGATACTGTCTTTTTTCCATTGTGTAGTGTGTCTGCTTCTCCCCCTACCCCAGGGCTTTCAGGTGCGCCATTAAGTTGAGTCTATGAGATGTCTTAAACTTCTTTCTAAAGGTACTTAGTGCACTGCTTTCATTGTGTCCCAGAAATTTGGGTAAATCATGCCCTCGTTTTGATTGAGTTTTAGGAAGTCTCTAATTTCTTTTTTTTATTTCTTCCCTGATTCAGCTGTCATTGAGTAGAGAGCTGTTTAGTTTCATTGCATGTGTAGAATTTTGTTATTTCTGTTGTTGTTGAGGTCTAGTTTGAGTCTATGATGGTCTGATAGGATACAAGGGAATATTTCAATCTCTTGTAACTGTTGAGGCTTGCTTTGTGTCCGACTATAAGGTCAATTTTGGAGACAGCTGAGTGGAGTGCTGAGAAGAAGGTATACTCTTGAGTTTCAGTGAAAGGTTCTGTAGACATCCATGAGATATTTTTGATTTAGCACCTCTGTAAGTGTTGTTATTTCCCTGTTTAGCTTCTGTCTTGATGACCTGTCCCTTGCTGGGAGTGAAGTTTTGAAGTCTCCCACTATTAAGGTGTTGGGACTGATGTGTGATTTGAGATTTAGTAATGTTTCATTTATGAATGCAGGTGCTCTTGTATTTGGGGCATAGGTGTTCAGGATTGTGATATCCTCTGATGAGAATGAAGTATCCTTCTTCATCTTTTTTGAATAATTTTAATTGAAAGTCTATTTTATCATATATTAGGCTAGCTACTCCAGCTTGTTTTCTGGGTACCTTTACTTGAAAAACCTTTTTCCAGACTTTTACTCTGCTAGAGTGTCTGTCATTATTGCAAAGGTGTGTTTCTTGAATGCAGCAAAATATTGCATTATGCAACCATTCTGTTAGTCTGTGTCTTTTTATTGGAGAGTTGAGTCCGTTGATGTTGATAGATAATAGTGACCCATGTATGTTAGCTCCTTTTATTGTGGAGTTGGTGGTGACAGTGTGCTTGTGTGCTTTATTTCTTTCTTTTTTTTTATGAGCTTATCTTTGTTTTCTTATCTGTAGTTGATTTCATTAGTTTGGAGTTTTCCTTGTATTATCTTCTGTAGGGCTAGGTTGCTATGTAGATGTTGTTGAAGTTCAGTTTTACCATGAAATATTTTGTTTTCTTCATCTATGCCTATTGAAAGTTTTGTTGAGTATAGTAGCCTGGTTTGACATCTCTGTTTTCTTAGAGTCTGTATGACATTTGCCCTGGTGGCATTGATTTCTTGTATGTGTTGTGTTTGGAAACTTTCTGATCAATTTCTGCAATTGTATCTTTAGCACTTGAGATTCTTCCATCTCATATTCTGTTGCTTATGTTTACCTTTGTGGTACCTGATCTGTTCTCTAAGTTCTCCAGACCCAGGGTTTTCTCTGTTTGTGTGTGTGTGTCTGTGTGTGTATTTGATTGATTCTAATTCTGTTTTTATGTCTTTTACCATTTTCTTTATTTGTTTGAATATGGATAACAGTCTTTTCATGATGGCATCTATGTATATGTTTGTTTCCTCTTGTGTACCTCTAATAACTGGATAAGCATGGATTTTAAATAATTTTCCTGGGTTTCCGATGCATTAAAATATCAACTGATGAAGATCTTTTCCCAGTCTGTAAGCTGACATTTTGTTCAGATGACAGTGTCCTCTGCTTTACAGAAGCTTTTAAGTTTCATGAGTCCCATTTATTGATTGTTGATCTTAGAGTCTTTGCTATTGGTGTTCTGTTCAGAAAATTGTGCCAATGAGTTCAAGGCTCTTCCCCACTTTTTGTTCTAAGAGGTTTAGTGTGTCTGGTTTTATGTTGAGGTCTTTGATCCACTTGGACTTTAGTTTTGTGAAGGACTTTAGTTTTTCTACATGTAGACATTGAGTTAGACCAGCACCATTTTTTTGAAGATGCTATCTTTTATTCCATTGTTTGGTTTGGTGTCTTTGTCAAAAGGATGTTCACCAATTTTATAGCTGACAGAGGGATAATATCTAGAATATATAAAGAACACAAGGAGTTAAAAGCAACAAACCAAGTAATTCAATTTAAAAAATGAGATATAGAGCTAAACAGAGAATTCTCAATTGAGGAATATCGAATGGCAGAGAAACACTTTAACAAATGGTCAACATCCTAGTTATCAGGAAAATGCAAATTAAAATTACACTGAAAATTCACCTGACACATATCAGAATGGCTAAGCTCAAAAAACTCAAGTGACAACACGTGCTGGAGAGGATGTGGAGAAAGGGGAACCCTCCTCCATTCCTGGTGGGAATGTAAACTTGTACAATCACTTTAGAAATCAATCTGGTTCTTTCTCAGACAATTAGAAATAGTGCTACCTCAAGATCCAGCTATACCACTTCCAGAAAATATTCAAAAGATGTTCAATTATAGAACAAAGATATTTGCTCAACCATGAATAGCACCGTTATTCATAAGAGTGAGAATCTGGAAACAACCCAGATATCCCCTAATGGAGGATACAAAAATTGTGATACGTTTACATAATGTAATACTACTCAGCAATTAAAAACAAGGAAATCATAAAATTTGTAGGCAAATCGTAGAACTAAAAAAGGTCAGCCTGAGTGAAGTATTCCAGAAGCAGAAAGACACACGTAGTATATACTCACTTATAAGTGGATATTAGACATATAATATAAGATAAGCATACTAAAATCTGTACACCTAAGGAAGCTAAGCAAGAGGGTGGATCCTGGGTAAGATGCTCAATCCTCATTCTAAAAGGCAAAAGTGATGGGCATCAGAAGAGGGAGAAAACAGAGAACAGGACAGGAGCCCACCATAGAAGGCTTCTGAAAGTCTTTACCTAGCAGGGTATCAAAGTAGATGCTGAGACTCATAGCCAAACTTTGGGCAGAGTACACGGAATCTCATGAAAGAAGGAGAGATGAATGACCTGGAGGGGACAGGGGCTCCACAAGGAGAACAACAGAACAAAAAAAAAATCTGGGCATAGGGGTCTTTTCTGAGACTGATACTCCAATCAGGACCATGCATAGAAATAATGTAGAATTCCTGCACAGATGTAGGCCATGGAACCTCAGTGTCCAAGTGGGTTCCATAATAATGGGAACAGAGACTGTCTTTGAGAAGAATTGGCTCTTTGATCACTTTCCCCTATGGGAAAATAGCCTTACCAGGACACAGAGGAAGACAAAGAAGCCAGTCCTGATGAAACTGATAGGCTAGTGTCAGATGGAAGAGAGGAGGACCTCCCCTATTAGTGGACTGGAGGAGGGGCAAGGGAGGAGAAGAGGAAGGGCAAATGGGATTAGGAGGGTACTTTGGGAGGGGGCTACAGCTGGGATAAAAATTGAATACATTGTAATTGATATAAATAAATTAATAAAAATTTAAAATATCCATTGATCTTGGGGGTTGCTGGTGAAGCCATAATGTCCTGATTTTTGTTGGATGTGTTTTTAAGCCTGCCTCTAACCATCTGATGGTCAGTAGCCTTTGCTGTTTTTTTTTTTTTTTTTCCTGAAGCCTGTACTGCAGACTGGGTCCATCTGTCTCTGGAGTCTGGAGTATTCTTCAGGAATATGAGAGAGGTCCTCTGGTTTGTGAGTGGGTGTTGGTGTTTCAGATGAAGCTAAGGGAGGAAGGTAAGATGTGGAAATGCTCAGGTGTAGGGGTTTGGGTGGAGATGGGCCTGCCTGGAAGGGTGAAGTGTAAGGAAAGCAAGAGCAGGTTGTGGTGCAGGCTCCATTTGCTGTTTGCACGTGCAATGTGAGTGTGCTGGTGCCCTGAATGGCTCAGTGGCCCACAGGCCTGTCTTGGTACGGTTCTCCAAGTGATCAGATCTGCCTGAGCAGCTTCATCTTGATTCCAGGAATTGTTTGGCAGGACTCCACTGGGAGACACACACACAGGGGTTTCGATGTTGTGAACTCTGTCCAGGAGATCCCTATGTTGCTAAGAGCAGGTTGTGGGTGGGAGGGTTCTGCTGTCTGGCTGCTAGTGTAGAGGGACCCCCCAGGGGCTCTGTATACACTATCTAGCTGAAGCAGTCACTCCATGTGTGTGTGGGAAGCTTGAGTGCCTCTGAGTGCATTCACTCGCAAGTTGCTGTGCAAAGCTCAAAGGGCCTGCGAACTCACTCACAGACCCTTTGTTACTCTGAGATTTGTGTCCTCTGATTGGCCCTTAGAGCAAGGAGGGGAGGCGCCCCTTACCTGGGCGCCACTGCTGCTGCTGTGCTCCTGGGGAAAGCAGAGTAAGGGCAAAAGTGCAGCTGAAAGTGCAGGAGATAGGCAGTTCTCAGAACCCCTACCCCAGATGTCCACAGGGGGCCTGGATCCAATCTGTCCCAGCTCATGGGTTGTCCCCTCTAGCTCCAGAAGCCTCAAAGTCGGCGCTCTGTTTTCAGCAGCCCATCCACTCACAAGTTTTGGAGTTTAGGATCTTCTGCCCTTCAGAAATATTGCACACTAGTTTCCGACATCTTGGAGCCTCCAATATGCTCTTTAGAACTAATGACAACTCATTTTAGTTTTCCATACTTAAAATATAATAATCTTTCTAAAAGAATCCATTGTTTCTGGATCTTCATTTGATCTGTTTGCCATGCATGTTGAATCATATTATTTCTCAGAAACTCAGTCACCATGTAACATCCTGTGCGTCTTTTCTTTCCATTCAACAAAGTCCAATATCTTCATTTCTTCCATTCTTTGCTTTTTTTCTGTGCAGAATGATAACAAACACACACACACACACACGCAAAACAAAACAACAACAACAAAAAAACCATAGAGCTTGCAATGATCCTTTTAACATAACAATCTGCTTTTTTTTCCTTCTTTCATCGGTGTATTAATTTAAACTTCACTTATTGTATTATGTGCCCTTGATGCACCAAAATACACATGCCACAGCCTATCTGTGAAAGAAAACGGGCAACTTTTTGGAGTCAGGACTTTCCATCCTCAGTGGTTTCCAGAGATCAGATTCAGGTGGTCAGTCTTTTGAGGTAACTCCTTTGATCAGCTGAGGAAAATCTCTGGCCCATCCTTCATTGACATGCTGAGGTTTGTTTGTTTTTGTTTGTTTGTTTGTTTGTTTGTTTGTTTTGATAATGACAGCAGACAGCAGTCGAAGTACATCAAATAATATACAAGACTTATGGAAATAACATCAATTTTTTTTTCTCTTGGAAATAATTTCTGAGGCTACTAGGTCAACAGTAAATTTCTTTGACTTCCCTCCAAGAAACTAGACCCTCTCTTCTCGGCACATGTTAATGTGGACATTGCCTCTGTCTGCTGAAATTTTACAAAAGTTAAATTAGCTATCAGCACTGGAAATACTGTCATTATGTTAAATCTATGTTAAAATGCAATCTTCTCTGCACTTTTTCTAACTAACTCAACAATTTTATATCTTATATGTAATCCTGGATTGCTAACTATCACAATATGATTTTATTATCAACAATGATTATTACTTTTGCCTATTTGACTCACTAACATTCCTAAATAAAGGAAAGTGTTTGGCCTGTGATAGTTTCTCAACAAACATTGAACGGGTATTACATAGAATATAAAAGAAGTGAAAATATCTGCAGCAAGCAATAATCTACAGTTTAGTCAATGATGTCCACAAAAGGCAAAGAATAATTTAAGTTGTCAAACAATGCAAACTGTATAGCAAGATTGTATAAATCACATGTTTCCTAAAAAAAAAAAAAAAGATTATTGACAATTAGTGAACAGAAATTTTCACTACAGAAAAGCATTATTCTACCTCTCTTATGCCAGTATTTGGTAAATATAACTCATGTTGCAAGTTTCATTCATTATCACAACTTCTCTTTCCTATCTGTGGATTTATGGGTTTTAGGTATGAATGTATGTATGTATCTACAAACATTCATACCAAAGGGTGTGAATTATGCTCTTCTATTGTTGCTCAACTTAGTTTTTGAGACAGACTCTCTCCTGAACCTGGAGTTCACTGGTTGGCTATACTGGCTGACCAGTAAAGTCCAGGATCTTCTCATTTTGAGGGTATTCAGGGGATACAACCCAGGTCATTCTGTTTATGTAGCAAGCTTTTGGTTCACTGACCCAACGCCCTCAGCTTCTTGTCATTTTTCTAAAATTTTAATGAATAATTTCAACCTTTCCTAGTCTCTCTCTCTAACAAATATGCCTGCTTTATTTATCAAAACAAACAAATAAACCCACTTGACATGTAAAGGAAGGATGGGCCAGAGACATGATTCAGCTGATCAAGCCGGCCAACCCGAATCTGATCCCTGAAAGCCACTGCGAATGCAAAGACATGACAACAAGAAGTTGTCCTTGTCTCCCACAGAGAGGCCGTGACAGGCATGTATTCTAACACCCGTGTGCACGCTACATTTGAGATTATACATATACGTGTGTATATATATACGTGTGTGTGTGTGTGTGTGTGTGTGTGTGTGTGTGTGTGTGTGTGTGGTTGAGCAATACCATGTAGTTTCCGGTGGTCTGGAACTCATTGTACAGGTAAGGTTGTTCATGAGCTTCTCATAGGCCTGCCTCCATGTCCTATCATGTTTACTTTTATTATTTTCCTTGGATAGAATATCTTTCTGTCTTACTTTGTAACTCAAGCTAACCCGGGACTGACTATGTAGCCCAGAATGACTGTGACATTCTCCTTTCGTAGTTTCCCTACTTCTGTAATTGCAAAGATAGATTTCTCTCCTCCTTCATATTTTATTTTTTTAAAGTAATTATATTTTGGCCTTCTTTATAAATTTAATATTATTCTCAATACCATTTCTTAACCCCTTTATTTAAAATCATATCCCTCAGAAGAAAAATAATTTTGGATTTGTCTCCTACATAATTTGCTGAGCAAAGAGAGGATGTTCAATAAAAATATGTCAAATAAATTAATTAAAATTATCATTTTGTATCATTGATCCAACCTTGAATTCTTAGACTATTTTATTCTTTGTGCATGATTAATTACTTTTTAATATACTGCTTAGTAGCATTAACTTAAATATATCCTCATCCATGTTCTGAATACTTGTGCCTCTATAGCTTCATTCAGTGTATTTTTAAAATAAAAGTTTTATATTACATTAATGTTTGACAATATTTTGAAAGGGTTTTTTTATGCCTGGTTCATTTTGTAAGTCAGAGACCTAATTTCTATGAGGAAAATTAGTCATCCAATGATTAAAACTCAGGGCAACTCATTGGAAACATCTTAGCACTAATAAGGGCATCTTGACAGGAAAACATTTTTTTTCAGTGCATAATAAAATAAATTATATACTCAATTTTTTAAAACTTAAGTAAGCCAATTATATGGAGCTGAATATTTTTATTTTAACAAATGTTATTTATTCTGATTTCATGTGGTAATAACAAAATGAAGAAGTTATATTTAATCAATTTGTATTGTGGAAATTTGTGCTCTAGAATCCAACCAACCTTGGAATGAAAACATTTGAGAGGATAGGAATTAACAGATTGCCTATCTTTTGGTTAAGAGTACTAGCTGCTTTTATGGACAACAGGAGTTCTGTTCCCAGCACACAGAATCTGGAAGTTCATAACTACCTAAAACTCCAACTATAGGGAATCTGATGTCTTCTTATGGCCTTTGCAGGCACCACCTACATATGAGCACACACAGATACATATAGATAAAAATAATAACATTTGAAAAAACTTGGTGGAAAGCCATCTGTCCTATGGAAGTGCAGATAACATTCTTTTGTTTAACTAGCTACTCAAAGGTTGAATTCTAATAGTGTTTCCAAGCACACATATTATAGACTATAGGATTGTATTTTGGGAAGTGTATGTTTCATATACACCTAGTTACATGGAAATATCATGCAATCTTGGGTAATACACTTGAACATTTCAATGACATTTGCTGAGAAGGTGCTATAATCTGCTCTCTGGGGAAAGCACAGGATGACATAATGCTGCTTCATAGTTTCTGCATCATTTATTCCAGAACATAAAATAATTTTGGAAATAAAGTACAAAGATATTTTTGAATTCTTGTTTTATTTCTTACATATGCATATCTTCATGTTTTTGTGTGATTGTGTGTACACATGTGTAAAGGTGCTTCAGAGGTCAAAATAGAAAGTTCTGTCTTCTGAAGCTAGAATTACTGAAGTTGTGAGGTTATGAGCCACAAGTGTTGGAACCAATGTTGGTTCCTTGTATTGGCATCAAGGGCTTTTAATTGCTGAGCCATCTGTCTGTCCCTCAGACAAAGAAAAAAAAATTATCACCAATGCATAAAGAACTTAGACATTATTAAGCCTAGTACATCTGTGTGTTACTGTTTGCTTACCTATGAGAATGACATATGTACATGTATATTTGAGTAAGTACATATGTAACTTTGTTTGACAAAATGTGAGGTATACTTTCTTTTAGATAGCTCTTGACAGTAGATTAATTAAATAAACATGATAAACATAATGAAATCTACACACCTAAAGAAGATAATCAAGAAAGTGGACACAGGCGAAGGTGATTAATCCTCATTTAGAAAGACAAATGGGATGTGCATTGAACTTATGACAGGAGTCTACCACAAAAGGCATCTGAAAGACTCTACCTAGCAGTGTTTCAAAGCAGACACTAAGACTCATAACCAAACCCTCGGCAGAGTGCAGGGAATCATATGAAAGAAGGGAAGTTAGTATGATATGGAAAGGATAGGAGCTCTACAAGGACCAAACATATCTGGGCACAGGGTCTTTTCTGAGACTGACACTCAACCAAGGACCATCTATGGATATAACCTAGAACTTCGGCTCGGATGTGGCCCGTGGTAGCTCAGTAACCAAGTAGTTTTCCAAAGTAAGGGGAACACGGACTATTTCTAACAGGATCTCAAGGGCAGGCTGTTTGACCCCCCCCCCCCCGGGGAGGAGCAGTCTGTTAGGCCACAGAGGAGGACTTTGCAGCCAGCCCTGAAGATACCTGATAAAACAGGGTCAGATGAAAGGGGAGGAGGTCCTCCCCTATCAGTGGACTTGGAAAGGGGCAGGGAGGAAACCAGGGAGGGAGTGTGGGGTTGGGGAGGGAATGAGGGAGCGGGATACAGCTGGGACACAGAGTTAACAAAATGTAACTAAAAAGAAAAATAAAATAAAAAAAAATAGTTCCAAAAAAATAAAAAAATAAAGTCATTGGTTTCATCCCTTGCAATGAACTTGTGCTTTTGAAATATGTTTTTTTTTTTCACACAAGTGTTAGGTATCAGATTATGTATGAGATCTCTTATCAATATTGTTCCTACATTACAGCATTCAGCTATAGAAGAAAAATTTGTAGAGTCACATATTTTGTGTTCCCTCGTGCCTTACCCAGTTTAAGTTCAAAGGTGAGGAAGGGCTAGTGCCAAACGGTTTTGGTGTCCGAGATGTAATTCTTCGAGGCAGCTGGATAATGAGACTAGCCACATCAGAGAGCTGAGCGTTTGACACGGTGACCGTGTTAGGCAGTGGTGGAAGATTCTGGATGTCAACTTGAGGCCTCTATGTGCTCAGATTCACGAGTATGTGTGCAAGCACTCACGTGTCAGCATACACACACGTAAATGCATACATGAATAGCACTCTTCCACTAAAACGCAAAAAAGAATGTTTGCAGCAGCTCTATTCGTCATAGCCAGAACCTGGAAACAACCCACATGGCCCTCAGTTGAAGAATGGATGCAGAAATTGTGGTACTTTTACACAATGAAATACAACGAGGAAATCATGAAATTTGCAGGCAAATAGTGGGATCTAGAAAAGATCATCCTGACTGAGGTATCCCGAAAGAAGAAAGACACATGTGGTATATACTCACTTATGTAGACCTATAAGATATGATTAACATAATGAAATCTATATAGCTAAAGAAGATAAACAAGAAAGAGGACCCAGGGTAAGATGATGAATCCTCACTTAGACAAATGGGATAGACATTGGATGTAGGAGCAAGCAAGTAACAAGACAGGAGCCTACCAGAGACAGCCTCTGAAAGACTCTACCTAGCAGTGTAACAAAGCAGATATTAAGACTCATAACCAAACCTTCCACAGAGTGCAGGGAATCATAAAAAAGGGGGGAGTTAATCCGACCTGGAGAGGACAAGAGCTCCACAAAGAACAAATATATCTGGGCACAGAGGTCTTCTACAAGACTGTTTCTCCAAAGAGCATGTATGGATATAACCTAAAACCTCTGCTCGAATGTAGCCCATGGTAGCTCAGTATCCAAGTGGGTATCCTATTAAGGGAAACAGGGACTGTTTCTGACATGAACTCAATGGTGGGATCTTTGACCTCCTCCACCCCCTCCCCCCCAGGGAGGAGCAGCCCTGCTAGGCCACATAGGAGGACTTTACAGCCAGTCCTGAAGATACCTGATAAACCAGTATCAGATGAAAGGGGAGGAGGTCCTCCCCTATCAGTGGACTTGGAAAGAGGCAGGGGGGAGATAAGAGAGGGAGGGTGGGATTGGTAGGGAAAAAAGGAGCAGGATACAGCAGGGATGCAAAGTTAACAAACTGTAACTAATATTAAAAAAAAAATGGAAAAAAGCACAGGAAATTGGTTGTATGATGACTAGAAAATAAATGCAAAGAAATTCACATTTTCATCTAGGAATACAAATTAATTTTCAAAGGTAAGATGGTCTTTATTTATGAATGATAAAGCATGTTGCTAAAGATGCAAGATGAATTAATAAACAGAATCCAAAAGCATGCTACTAGCATGTGTTTTTCATGAATAAACTTACAAGTAAAACACAAAGACTTCTAAATTCTTGATAATTTTAAAGCCTTCAGCAAATTACAAACTATATCACTCATCTGATATGGTGATGACAAAAATTTATGATACCAGGAAACGGAGGGCTATATCAGTCTGTTTCTGCAGAACTTTGTAATCAAATGAGGATTCAAAATACTACATCAAATTGGAAAATTAACATGATAATTTGTTAATACATTTCAAATTCTGGAGATACTAAAATTTCTTAGAAACTCAAAGAAACAATACATTTTATATTTCTCAGATGAGCCGACAGCCTGACCAGCGAGCTCATCGTACCTCAACATATTCCTTTCCACACCAATAGGAATCAGTGGATTTCCTTCGTCATCAGACTAATAAAAGAAACAAGGCAAGACCACCAAAGTCTTCCCTATTTTATATACCTTGTGGTTTCAGACCAAAGCTCTGCTCCATGTCTAATAGGAAAAGAAAAATCCCAGAGAAGTTTAATCCTCATTACATGCAGTAGAAAATTTTCTCTGTCTGACAGTATTTACTATAGACTAGGTTCAAGGGCTCTTGTTGTCTTCCCTTTAAATTCTCTTGTAAGCATAGACTGTGATGGTGTAAACATATTTCATTAACTGTTCCCTTTTTATATAAAGATGTACACCTAAATATCCTGAGGGGGAAAAACTAATTTATTTTAGACAACCATCAGAAAATCTAAATCACTTCACACTGCCTGTGACTTTGCTGACAACCTTCACTGTCATAGATTTCAAATCTGTTCTAGTTCTTTAGCTTTGTTTTCACAGAATACTTTCCTACGTGGCTATGTCTTCAAAATAATAAACTTTTTTTTAACTTTTTTATTTTTTTTATTAATTACACTTTATTCACTTTATATCCCCCCATAAGCCCCTCCCTCCTCCTCTCCCGATACCACCCTCCCTCCCCTTTCTGCATGCATGCCCCTCACCAAGTCCACTGATAGGGGAGGTCCCCCTCTCCTTCCTTTCTGATCTTAGTCTATCAGTTCTCATCAAAAGTGGCTGCACTGTCCTCTTCTGTGGCCTGGTAAGGCTGCTCCCCCCTCAGGGGGAGGTGATCAAAGAGCAGGCCAATCAGTTCATGTCAGAGGCAGTCCCTCTTCCCATTATTAGGTAACCCACTTGGATACTGAACTGCCATGGGCTACATCTGTGCAGGGGATCTAGGTTATCTCCATGAATAGTCCTTGGTTGGAGTATGAGTCTCTGGGAAGTTCCCTGTGTTCAATTTTTCTTGTCCTGTTGCTCTCCTTGTGGAGTTCCTGTCCTCTCCAGCTCTTACTATTTCCCACTTCTTACATAAAATTCCATTCACTCTTCCTGACAGTTGGCCATCAGGCTCAGCATCTGCTTTGATAGTCTGCAGGGCAGAGGCTTTCAGACCCTGCTGCACTGCTGGTCAGAGCATCTTCCCGGTGCCGCCATCTTGGAGGATACTTGAATGTCATTGAGAAGAGGAAATGGAACAGACATTAAGAGGTAGATGGAGGGATGGGATTGGGTGGGGAGAGCTGGAGAGAGAAGCAGGAGCACTAATGTGAGAGAAAGAAAGAGGAAGAGAGTGCTGTGTGAGTAAACTGGACTTGGCAGGTTAGCACTTGTGTTACAAGGAAGAAACCTAGGACATTGGAAACTCCCAGGAATATATGAGGGTGACCCTAGATAAGACTCCTAGCAATGGCCAAATTGGATCCTGAAGATGCTATCTCCTGTAACCAGAAAAGACTTCCAATGGAGAGATTAGGACACCAACCCAGCCACAAAACCTTCAACCCACAATTTGTCCTGCTTGCAAGATGTGCAGGGGTAAAGACTGAGGGAATGGCCAAACAATGGCTGACCCAGCTTGAAACCCATGCCATGAAAGGGAGCCTACCCGTGACGCTATTAATGATATTCTACTATGCTTGCCGACAGGAGCCTGGCATAATTGTCTTCTGAGAGAATTCACCCAACAGCTGATGGAAACAGATGCGGAGACTCAGAACCAAACATTAGGATGAGTTCGGGAAATTCTATGGAAGAGAAGGAGGAAGGATTGCAGAAGACAGAAAGGTCAATACCACTACAGGAAAACTTACATAATCAATCAACCTGGGCCCATAGAAGACCACAGAGATTGACCATCCAGACAGAGGCCAGAACCCTCTGAAAATAGGCCCCAGAACATATGTAACAGTTATGCAGTTCATTCTTTATGTGAGACTCCAAAAAACAGGATCAGGAGCTGTATCTGACTCTGTTGCCTAGCTTTGGATTTTTTTTCCTTACCTGGGCTGCCTTGTCTAGCTTCAGTAGTAGTAGATGCCTTAGTCCCACTGCAACTTGATATGCCAAGGAAGGTTGCTATGCATGGAAGGTTCCAGTTTTCTGATAGGGGATGAGGGTATGGCTGGGAGGAGATCATAGAGGGGAATGTGAGTTCAGGACGTAAATAGGTATATATATATATATATATATATATATATATATATATATATGTAGATAGATACATACATACATAGACACATAGCTGATAAAGTGATGGAACAATATTTTACAAACTATAAAGGATTTTTTAATTTAATTTAATTTTTTATTTTTTTTATTAATTACACTTTATTCATTTTGTATCCCCTCATAAGCCCCTCCCTCCTCCCCTCCCGATCCCACCCTCCCTCCCCTTTCTGCATGCATGCCACTCCCCAAGTCCACTGATAGGGGAGGTTCTTCTCTTCTTTCTGATCTTAGTCTATCAGTTCTCATCAAAAGTGGCTGCATTGTCCTCTACTGTGGCCTGATAAGGCTGCTCCCCCCTCAGGGGGAAGTGATCAACGAGCAGGCCAATCAGATTATGTCAGAGGCAGTCCCTCTTCCCATTACTAGGTAACCCACTTGGACACTGAACTGCCATGGGCTACACCTGTGCAGGGGTTCCAGGTCATCTCCACGAATAGTCCTTGGTTGGAGTATGAGTCTCTGGGAAGTTCCCTGTGTTCAAATTATCTTGTTCTGTTGCTCTCCTTGTGGAGTTCCCGTCCCCTCCAGCTCTTACTATTTCCCAGTTCTTACATAAAATTCCATTCACTCTGCCTGACAGTTGGCCATCAGGCTCAGCATCTGCTTTGATAGTCTGCAGGGCAGAGGCTTTCAGAGGCCCTCTGTGGTAGGTTCCTAGTTTGTTTCCTGTTTTCTTCTTCTGGCTTTCAGAGGCCCTCTGTAGCAGGTTCCTAGGTTGTTTCCTGTTTTCTTCTTCTTCTGATGTCCATCCTGTTTGCCAAAATAATAAACTTTTAAATACCTGAGCCTGAATAGATTGTCTTACAGCACCTTCTCCAAACTTATTTACTCTCACTACTTGGGAAACGAGATCACAGATTCAAATGGATGGAACTGGAAAAGTCCATCCTGAGTGAGGTAACACAGAAGCAGAGAAACACACAGATTCAAAATTCAAAATCATATATTAAGATTTTTCTAAATCCTATTATAAGTGTACTCAACAATTGAGCAAAGAAACTGCTCACCTGCAGGAGGCTACAAATACCAGAACACTTGGACATGAAGCTATAGGCTTTCTATGTCCAGAAAACTACCATACGACCCCACTTAAGGAGGTTTTTGGGGAGACAGAGACAGAATTCCTCAAGGTTTTCGGGACAGACAGAGTTTCTTCTTAGAAAGAGTTAAGAGGAGATTTAAAAAAGAGAGAGAGAGAGATTTTCTGGCAAGCATGTAGGGGACTTATAAGGAAGCAGCATTAGCAGGTGTATGTCAAAAGATTTCTACAAAGCTCTCTGCAAGGTACACATTGACCAGGCACTTGGGGTGGGCGACGCTGCTTCTGGAAAACTGATGGTGTCAGAAACTGTGGTTTGACATTTTTCACACAGGCCAGTGACTGCACACACCATTTTCAGAACAAGAACATTATAGATGTTAAGAAGGCTGAGTTCATCTTCCCCTTCTTTCACACTTCCCGTAAATAAACTCTTCGTCTTGTGTGCACATCCAGTGCTAAGAATTGAAGTCAACCATAAATCAAGTTTTTGCTGCTCAGATTCACATCTCTAAGTACATGGATTTTTTTTTAGTCTGTGGAACTGGAGCTGTAGCTCAGTTGGAAGTGTATTTGAGGAGGCTTCAGGTGTCCCTGGTTCCATCCTCAGCACCGTGTAACATCTCTAAGAGGATAAAATCCAAATTATGCAATGTCCTAAATTTTGCATCATTTTGTTAACTTCAAATTGAGCTATTTAATGATTAATATGTTAAATAAGTTAATTTACATATTTATAATAATTGTATGCGGAAGACATTTTCTTCTTATCAGTTGCTAACTTCTGCAGAGCTAAGCACGGCAACACGTAATACATACTCAAGGTATGCTAACCCCTCCAACATTACATCATAATTAGCAAGTCTCATAACTGTCAATAGAGAGCAATCAATTGCGTCAAAGGTCTTACCTATTGGTTATTTTCTCAAATTTTGAAGGAAATTTTACTGTGTTAATGCGATATTCTAAAACAATAAACATAGAATTTTAATTATAATATGTTTTATTGTAGATTTTCAGTGTATTTTTAATACTTTTACCAGTTACTCTTATATAACATCTCATATGCTACATATGTCTTCATAAATTTGTGTTATAGTTGAGGAGACATTTACTAACATTTTCCTCTAATGTGCTGACTCTTCACTGCCTGCTCTCTGATCTGTCCCTCCTCTTTTCTGCCTAGTAATTAGGAGACAGACCTGTAGATGCTTTCCGTGGACTTCTAGGCCAGCTCCTGTCTGACTGACTAAGGACACTGGATCACAGCTCCTGTCTGGAGTTACAGCTTCCCCATGAGCGGCATCTTCAGAGACTATATACACTTCACACCGTGACATAGCTGTTAGCAAGTGGCTATAGCCTCCTATTCTTTGTCTATGCAGCCTAGGAGATGAAGATTCTAGCTCTTCGCAACCTAATAATTGCTTCGGAGCTATCTCAACATTGCCAGCACCCACATAGCTTACTTTCTATGTGTCAATTTTAAAATTGTGTTTACAAGTACTTACTGATAATTAAGAACATCCATCTGTTTAAATTTTGGCACATCTTTTTTGTATTTTCTAAGAATTCCTGGAAATTTATTTTTCATCAAAGGTTATGCTTCAGATAAATATCATCAATTATTCAGGAGTTTTATAGCCAGTGATAATTAGAAGAACATTTACTACTTCCTACATGCTCCAGTCAAACCAGTTATCACAACATATTTATTTAAGGACTCAAGCACAGCATTGAATCGTTTTCTTAATCTGTACTTGTTTGATTACTGTAGCAGTTGGAAGCAGCATGTCTTTTTTATTTAAGATGTGTGTCTGTGTCTTTGTGTTAGTATATACCCATGTATGTGGCTGTGTCTTAGAAGACTAGAAGAAATCAGACCCCCTGAAATTGGTGTTAATAGTGTTTTTCAGAGACTTGGTTTGGGTGCTGAGGTGCAAACTTTGTTCTTCTTGGTTAAGCAGTAAATGCTCTTAACTTCTGAGCCTGGATATGTTAATATTAGATGGTTAGGATACTATGTAAATCTTAGCATTTGTGTTTGCCTAAGTCTGAGGGTAGGTATGCCCTCTAAGCCTGCACATGGCAACACTTGGTGGGGGAAAAGTGTATTTACACTTTTCCTCATTTCCTCTGTTTTATTTATTAATTTATTTTTATTAATTACAATTTATTCACTTTGTATCCCTCCCAAACCCGCCCTCCCTCTTCTCCTCCCTTGCCCCTCCCCTAGTCCATTGATGGGGTGGTCTTCCTCCCTTTCCATCTGACCCTAGCCTATCAGGTCTCATCAGGACTGGCTGAATTGTTTTCCTCTGTGGCCTGCCCCTCCCACCTCAAGGGGAGATGATAAAAGAGCCAGCCACTGAGTTCATGTCAGAGACAGTCCCTGTTCCCCTTACTAGGGTTAGACACTGAGCTGCTATGGGCTACATCTGTGCAGGGGTTCTAGGTTATCTCCATGGTGGTCCTTGGTTAGAGTATCTGTCTCAGAAAAGACCACTAGGGCCAGATATTTTGGTTCTGTTGCTCTTCTTGTGTAGCTCCTGTTCCCTCCAGGTCTTTCTATCTCCCCCTTCTTTCATAAGATCCCCTGCACTCTGCTCAAAGTTTGGCTATAAGTCTCAGCATCTGCTTTAATACCCTGTTGGGTAGAGTCTTTCAGAGGTCTTCTGTGGTAGGCTTCTGTCCTGTTCCCTGTTTCCTCCCTCTTCTGATGTTGGTCACATTTGTCTTTCTGAATGAGGGTTGACCATCTTACCCAGGGTCCTCTTCCTTACCTTCTTTAGGTGTACAAATTTTAGTATGTTTATCCTATATTATATGTCTAATATCCACTTCTAAGTGAGTATATACCTCATTTCCTCTGTTTAATAACAAATGCTTGTTTGAATAGAAAAATCTCATGAAATGCAATATACTTAACAAAGAAATTAAAAGAAACTACTTGATAAAATACTATAACAAAGTGATTGACTTTTTTTTTTTTTTTTTTTTTTTTTGCTTTTCAGCATCTTTCTTCTAGTAGTAGCAGTAGTAGTATTTACAATTCATTCACTTTGTATCCTGGTTATAGCTCCCTCCCTCATCTCCTCTTGGTCCCACCCACCCTCCTTCTTTTCTCTTATCCCTCTTCCCTAGTCCACTGATAAAAGAAATCTTCCTCCCCTATTTCATCTGACCCTAGCCTATCAGGTCTCATCAGGACTGTCTGGATCCTCTTCCTCTGTGGGTTGGCTATGTCGCCCCACCAGCAGGAAGTGATGAAAGAGCAGGCAACAGAATTCATATCAGAGACTGCCCCTGCTCTTCTACTTGGGGTCCACATGGAGACTGAGCTGCCTATGGGCTACATCTGAGCAGGGGGTCTAGATCCTTTCTATGCATGGTCCAAGGTTAGTGCATCAGTCTTTGCAGTCCACTTGGGCAAAGCTTTTTTTGTGTGTTTGTTGTGTTTGTGGAGCTCCTGTTCCCCCTGTGTCTTTATATCTCCCCACTTTTCCATAAGACTCCCTGCACTCTGTCCAAAGTCTGGCTGTGAGTGTCTGAATCTGCTTTAATCCCCTGCTGGGTGGAGTCTTTTAGAGGACATCTCTGATAGTCACCCATCCTGTTCCCTCTCTTCTACTGCTACTCAGCTATTAAAAAATAAGGAAATCATGAATTTTGCATGAAATGGTGGGAACTTTCTAGAAAAGATCATCCTGAGTGAGGTAACCCAGGAGTAGAAAGACACTCGTGGTATACACTCAATTATTGCAAATATAGCCAAATATAGCCATAATACAGGATAATCCCATTACAATCCACAGACATAAAGAAGCTAAACAAAAAGGAGGGCCTGAGGGAAGACGCTTAATTCTCATTCAGAAAGGCAAACAGGATAGACACTAGAAGAGACTAACTTTCAAAACTACTTAAACTGGTATGATGTATGTCTATTTTAACTGTGAATTACATATCCAGACTATCAATCCACTGCATTTCTATACTCAGCAGTAGAACTTCATTGTTAGAATTCATGTAAATTCATGTCCAGCCATTACATAAAAAGAAACTTTGAGAATAAATATAAATATATTTATATTAAAGATATTAGTGTACATATATGTAATGACTATATCATATGCACCAATTACATGAACAGAAGCCTCACTGAGTAGTAAAACAATCTGCTAACATAACTTGATGTATTCTAGTATTTATTTCTGCTTTAGATTTGAGAGTAAATGTCAAGACTCCCTTCTCATTGCAACGTATATGTGTGCGTGTATGTATTTAAACTTGTAGACTATTTGGAAAATTCATTCATAAATACTCTATTTACATTATGTAGGCATCACTTCTCCCTTTTGCCCTATATAACTTCTCCTTTTCCTCACCCCAAAACTTGCATAATGATGACACCGTCTTACATACGAGTGCAGACTGCAGTAATTTCTTCACAAGACCACATCCGTAGATGAAGATCTAGACCGAGAGAGAGAATCAGTTTTTCCTGAGGACAAGCTTTTTGATAAGTTATCCAATTTAAATGGCTGTACAAAAAAAGAAAACAAGATGTACATATGAGCATCACTAAATGGGTTATATTCTTGCTGAAACAATTAAGAAAAAAAAAACTTTTCCTTTTAACTTGAGGCCATCAATCTCTAAAGACACTCTAGAAAGCATTGTGGGATATTTTGTTTTCCTCTGATTTTTCTCAGAATGGCTTTGAGGATGTTCTGGAAGGCTATTTGTGAAGTTTCCTGAGGAGATTACTACCCAACTCTGTAATAAAAACTTTCTGGTGCTTTGGGGAAAGGATGTATTTCCATCTTGGGAACGACAACAAAAATTGTCATTGAGACACTTTCCATTTCTTGAGTTGATTGACAACCTAATCAATATTGTAGCCCATCTGCAAAAATCTTATAAGCTGTTATCTTTACCTTTGGTAGAAATGCTTGGGAATATTGCTAAATATCATGGATCTATAAAAAAAAAAGTTCGCAAAAAATGCATATTCAGAACTCAATCTCAGACATCTTAGATATAGAATCAAAATTCTGTACCAACTAACAATAATTCACCAATGCTCATTACAAAGATGTGCATCTCATACATTAACTCCCAGTTTATTCTATTTAAGGTACCTATGGTCTTTGTTCTTTCTGTTTCATTTCCAAACAAGTAACTAGAATCTTTACACATTTTCTTTAGTTCTGGGGTCCATCTGCTGCTATTCAGAAGAAGCTTCAGAAGAAAGGCCAGAAAACGAAAGTATCATAACAGAAAGACACAAAGCTTATTTAAGCCTAAATTGTAATAAAAATATTTTTAACTAAATAAAAAATCGCTGTTGAAATAGCTTACTGAAATAAAACGGGAGTCAGAAGCGTGCATCTGTTAGGAGAGTCTTCCACCTGTGAGTTTAAGCTGGCTGTGAAACAACTTTGTCTGAGGAAGTATCTTGGCTCTTCATACAAGTAAGATTATTCTTTAACAAAAATGTTGTCCATAAGCTTATTTATGAGATATTCTATAAAAGGTGACTAGAAATACAATCAATGTCAGAAAGCAAGACAAATGTTGCTTATTATAGTGAAGTACAAAATAAATATTACAGGATTTTCTCTCTGTAACCATATGGTCTTCTTCACAATTACTTGAATCTGTGCTACTGTGTGAAAACAAGCTGAGAGAGTAAATAAACAAAGAAATGAGCTTCCCTGTCTTCTAACACGTCGTCATCTACAGAATCAGGTGATGATCCACATTCGTTCCTGACAAGGCAGCTTTTTGGTCTGTGCGATACAAAGTCTTTTAAAGTTACTACAAATTATGTTTGTGTTTTAGAAGACAGTATGGGAACACCAAAGCACAGGAGATAAAATCAAAACAGGGATTACAGCCTACAAAGTCATTAGGTTTATAGTATTGAAATGTTTGATTAGTATACTTTCTAAGTAAATGAAATGATATGAAAAATAGGCATGTTTTGACAGAACTTTACTATACCTAAACTACACTTGTATTTTCTTAGAAAATAGTTCCAGTTGATACTGGAAAGAGACAGAATAGTATCTGTGTTTTCAAAGTGCCTACTCTGTGGAAACTTTAGCCCCAATTTTTAGGTCTGCGATGGATTCATAAGGATTCTAGACTTGCATTTCATTACATCATTATCATAATTACAACAAATTTGCCTACCAAGAACTTTATGCTAATATATACCACACACAGCAGTTTATGAGTACAGATTTTTCTTTTATTAAAAACACATTTTTCATACAATATATCCTGATTACAGTTTCTCCTCCCTCTATTCCCTCAGTTCCTCCCTTTTTTCATCCAGAATCACCCATTCTGTCTCTCATTAGAAAACAAACAGACATCTAAAGGGTAATAAAATAAAATAAATAAACCAAATACAAACACATCAGGATAGGCCAAAACAAGTGAACAGAAGGAAAAGAGGCAAAGAAAAGGCACAAAAAACATATACATCTAGAAACCCACTCATTTCGACATGCAGGAATTCTCCCCCAAACTGGAAAGCACAATATATACATAAATAAAATAAAAGATAAAAAAAGAGAGAAGGAGAGTATTCTTTTTAAGAAAAAGTGTTGATGTGACATTATGAGACAAGGTAAGCACAAACCTGCCATTGAGTTCATTTTCTGTTGGCCACTTACTGATGCTCAGCTAGCCTGCCAGTAAGAGCAGTTTATTTCCCCAGTGAGACTTCCTTGGAGGAAACTAAACTGTCCTTCTGTGATTATCAACTGGATTATCAACTGGAGATAGAGTCTGGGTTAGGGACTGGACCATGTGTCCTTTCCTCCTTTCAGCTATAGGACCCCTTCTGGCGTCGACGTATGAAGGCCCTATGCACACAGCTACAGCCTCTCATGCACTGATGCTATTGTGCTTGGATTCTATTGTATTTAGGAAACATTGTCTCCTTGGTGTCTTCCATCACCTATGCCATTATAATCTTTACTCCTTTTATTCAAGATTCTATGAGCCTTGATGGAAGAGATTAGATGGAAACATCCTGTTTAGGGCTCAGTGTTCAAAGTTCTCTTACACTCTGTGTAAAGTCCAACTGTGGGTTTCTACTTGTTGCCATCTGTTGCAAGAAGTTTCTCTGGTAATGGTTGAGCAAGGCACTGGTCTGTGAAGATAGCAAAATGACAAAAATGTCTTTAGGAGTTTTTTTATTGCTATATGCCTTCAATAGTACTTTGGTTATCTTCAAGAGTACTGGGCTATGCAGTCTCAGGTTCTTGGTCAAAAAAGCAGCATTGGATATGGATCTCTCTTTTGAAAGGAGTCTTATGTAAAATCAGATATTTGTTGATTACTCCCTCAAGATTTGTGCCACCATTGCACTGGCATATCTTACAGCAGGTCACCATTGAAGGGTTTGTAGTTGGGTTAGTGTTTACATTTCTCCTTTGGTAGTGTGCAGAATACCTTCCAGCACCAAGAACGCCAGCCCATAGTGGTGAAGGCTCTAGCTAAACATCAGTTTAACTGCTCCACGTTCTATTGTGTTGGTGTTGTCTTCAGCAAAGGGGACTTGCCAACAGATTTTGGAGAACAACTTAAGTTCTTGACAACAGTCTGGGTTGTTTGTGGGTTCCCATGGGAACTCTTTGGCCAATAATTCAATTAGATGTAATCTGTTTCTGGTACTGAAAGCTTCATTTGATGACAAGAATCATCCAATTGAATCTCTGTGTCCATCATTATTTGGTGATTCATATATATCAACTTCATAAATGTAAATATGTATATATTTTCTGTATTTTTTATACATGTGTGTATTTTAGAAATCTTGTACTATATTTTGATTCCATACTACACATGGTCTTTTAGCTTTCTATCACCATAGTCCTTCCTTCATCACCTTCTTCCCCTACTTACTTGACTCTGCTGTTCTAGTCATGCATTCTATCATCCATCAATAATTATCTGTTCTATCTCCCTTCCGTATGAATATCTATTTGTCCTGCTCTCCTAGACCACATATATCATCTGTGAGTCTATGAATTGAAACTTGCTTATCATTCACTTAAATCTATTATCCCCATATAAATAACTACATATAATGTTTGTCTTTCAAGATGATTTTTAGAACCATCCATTAACCTCTGAATTGTATAATATAATTTCACTTAACACCTGAGTAGTTTCTGTTGTATAAATGCACCACATTTTCTTTATTTATCTGTTAAGGGACATTCAAGATGTTTGCAATTTCTAGCTATTATAAATAGAACATCAGTGAACATGGTTGAGCCTCTGCATCCTTCAAGTATATACCCAAGGTTGGTATAGCTAGACTTTGGGGTAGATCTATTTCCAACTTTCTGTGGAACTACAACACCCATTTCCATAATGTCTGTAGAAGTCTGCATTCCCACCAGCAATAAATGAGTGGTTTCCTTTACTCCAAATCCTTACCAACATGAACTGTCACTCATTTCATTGTTCTTAGCCATACTCATGGACAATATAAAATCTAAAAGTAATTTTGATTTGCATTTCCGAGTACACTTATTTAAGTGATTATCAATCACTTAGGTTTTTTATTTTTGAGAACTCTGTTTATGTCTGTAACCCACTTTTTATGGGATTGTTTCCTTAATATACAGTTTTTTAAAATTCTGTTCTTCAATCTGGAAATAATTATTTAAAGATTTATTGATTGTTATTTGAGTGCATGTGCATGTATGCAAATGAATGTAGCATGTGTGGAGGGCATGAGAGGACATCGGATCCCCTGAAGCTGGATTATAGGCGGTTGTGAGCTAACATGTGTGCTGGGAAAGAAACTCTACTCAGCTGTAAGAGAAACAAGCAGCATTTTCCTCCACTACTATTTATCATCATTTTAATAATAATTATTATTACTATTATCAGCATCAGCTCATATATTATATTCAGACCAGAGTTTTCCCTCTCTCCACTTCTTTCAATTGATCTCTTCCCCACATTCCCCAGCTCCTCTCTTTTCCACATCCACTCCTCCTCAGTTTCCTTTAAGAAAAGTGGAGGCCTCCCAGGGATATCAACCAAAAATGGCAAAAATAACTTACAATAAGTCAGATAAAAACTCTCATATCAAGGCAGTATGAGGTAATCCTGTAAGAGGAAAGACGACCAAAGGCAGGTAAAAGAGTCAAAGACAAACCCAAATCCCACTATTGGGAGCCCCACAAGAACACCAAGCTACACAAACACAGCATATATTCAGAGGACATATTTCAAACCAATACAGGATCCCTGATTGTCGCCTTAGTCCCTGTGAGTCCTTATGAGCCCTGCTGAGTTGATTCTGCAGACTGTGTTCTTGTGTTGTCCTTGACATCTTCATCTCTTACAATCATTTTCCTCTTCTTGTGTAGGATTTCCCAGCTCTGTCCAATGTTTGGCCAAGGGTCTCTGCATCTTTTCTTTTCAGTTGTTCGATGAAACCTCTATGATGATGATTATTTTTTTCATGTATTTTTGGATATTAACATTTTATAGCATATGCAATTGATAAAAGATGTTTCCTATTCCTAGAATTCTGCTTTTTCAAAATAATGGTGTCCCTACCGAAGAAAAGCTTTTCAGTTTCATGAGGTTCCATTTATTAATTGTTGAACTTAGTGACTTATTAATGATGTTTTGTTCACAAAGTCTTTTCCTGTGCCACTGAGTTCAAGGCTTTTCTCACTTTCTTTTCTACCAGAATCAGTGTGTCTTTTTTTCTGTTGAGTGTTTTGACCCATTTGGAGTTGAGTCTCATGCACAGTTGAGTCTCATGATCACTATAATTCTAGTTACACTCTTCCACATGCAGACATCCAAGTCGAGACAGGAGCTGGAATAAAAGGATGAGATGGGGGAAAGCAGGTAGGAGCTGAAAATCTGTGTTACCTGCTGGAGATGAGACAGAGAAGAAGCTGACACTACAGCAGTTGCTTTGCTAAAGAGATGGGAGTCACTGAGGGATTGTATTTGGAGAAAAGGAAGGAGAGGTCAAGATCTGGAGTGAGCCTACCTGCCTCCTGCCCAGAAGCATGGCTTATGGTTTTCCAGGGAATGCTTGCTGGATTTGAGGCTAAGAGACAGGATTCAAGTATAGATTATCTATCTATCTATCTATCTATCTATCTATCTATCTATCTATCTATCTATCTATCTATCTA
>NW_026596240.1:9297002-9302917 GCF_907164565.1 Psammomys obesus | reverse complement strand
CTATCTATCTATCTATCTATCTATCTATCTATCTATCTATCTATCTACCTATTAATTACAATGTATTCACTTTGTATCCCTGTTTTAGTCCCCTCCCTAGTCTCCTCCCAGTCTCACCCACACTCCTCTTTCTCCCCCCATGCCTTTTCCCTAGTCCCTTGATAGAGAAGGACCTCATCCCCTCCCATCTGACCCTAGACGACCAGATGTCATCAAGACTAGTGGCTACATATCTTTCTTGGTAGCCTGGTAAGGCTGAACGCCCAAGGGGGAGGTGAACATAAAGCAGGCCACTGAGTTCATGTGAGAGACAGGCTCTGATCCTCTTACTAGGTAACCCACTTAGAAACTGAGCAGTCTATGGGCTTCCTCTGAGTAGGGGTCTAAGTCCTCTCTATGCATGGTCCTTGGTTGGAGTATCAGTCTCTGCAGGACCCACTGGCCCTAGGTTTTTCTGCTCTGTTGCGATCTTTGTGGATTTCCTGTCCCATATGTGTCTTTCTATCTCCCTCTTCTTCCATAAGGTTTCCTGTGCTCTGACCAAAGTTTGGCTATGAGTCTCAGTATCTCCTTCAATACCTTGGTGGGTAGAGTTTTTCAGAGGTCACACATGGAATGGTCCTGTCCTGTTCCCTGTCTTTTACTTCTGTTGTCTATCTTGTTTGCCCTTCTTAGTGAGGTTTCAGCCTCTTTCCTAGGGTTCTGCTTGTTGTTTAGCTTCTTCAGGTCTATAGATTTTAGTATGTTTATCATATATTATATGTCTAATATCCACTTAGAAGTGAGTATATACTATGTGTGTCTTTCTGCTTCTGGATGATCTTTTCTAGTTCCCACCATTTGCCTGTATATTTAATGATTTCTTTGTTTTTAATTGCTGAGTAATATTCCATAATGTAAATGTACCACATTTTCTGTATCCATTCCTCAGCTGAGGGGCATCCAGGTTGTTTCTGGATTCTGGCTATTAGAAATAAAGCTGATATGAACATAGTTAAGCAAATATCCTTATTGAATGGTGGGACATCTTTTGTGTATATGCCCAGCAGTGGTAAAGCTGGATCTTGAAGTAGTACTATTCCTTATTTTCTGAGAAAGTTCTAGATTGATTTGCAAAGTCGTTGTAAAAGGTTACACTCCCACCAGCAATGGAGGAGAGTTCTGCTTTCTCCACAATCTCTTCAATATGCCTTATCCCATGAGATTTTTTTTTTTATCTTAGCCATTCTGTTGGGTGTGGGGTGAATTCTCAGGTTCATTTTGATTTGCATTTCACGGATGACTAAGGACATTGAACATCTCTTTAAGTGTTTCTCTGCCATTCTATATTCCTCTATTGAGAATTCTCTGTTTAGCTATGTACCCCATTTTTTTGATTGGATTAGTTGATTTGTTGGTGTTTAAGTTCTTAAGTTCTTTATATTTTCTGGATAGTAGCCCTGTGTCAGATGTAGGTTTGGTGAAGATCTTTTCCCAACCTGTAGGCTGTCTTTGTTCTGATAACTGTGTCCTTTGCTTTACAGAAGCTTTTCAATTTCATAAGGTTCCATTTATTAATTGTTGATCAAAGAACCTATGCTGTGAGTGTTCTGTATAAGAAGTTGTCTCCTGTGCCAATGTGCTGAAGGCTCTTCTCCACTTTTTCTTATAACAGATTTAATGTGTCTGGTTTTAGGTTGAAGTCTTTGATCCACTTGGAATTTAGTTTTGTGTAGGGTGATAAATATGGGTCTATTTGTATTTTTCTATATGTAGACATCCAGTTAGACCAGCCCCATTTGTTGAAGAAATATAGTATAGATTTTTGAGAAAAAGGTTTATTTATTTTATTTTATGTGTATGAATACTTTGCATGCATGCATATATATGTGCACCACATGTCTGCCTGGTGCCATGGATCCCCTAGAGCTGGAGTTATGGACAGTTTTCAGCTGGCACATGGATGATGAGAATTTAAGCCATATCCTATAGAGGGGCAGTCAGTGTTCCCAAGTATGAGTGGTTTATCCAGCTCCCAAGTATGAATTTTTTAATAAAGTAATGGATGAACTACCAAGGACAACATATTAGAGACCATTATAATCATAGCTACAAAGCACCCTGTCTTCTGTAATTCTATATTTTCAGACATAAAATTCACATACTCAGCTATTTTAAAAGTATAAGCATAATGTTCTCAAGGACCTAGTAACTAGGACATTTTAGGCTGAGTCTTTTCCATATTCACTGTAAGATTGTTTTATGTTAGTGATGACGTTTTTAAGAATTTATTTCATTTTGTCCCACTATTTATATAACAAAGTATGAAATGCAATGGAAAGGAATTTAATGCATGCATTTTATCATGCAAATTTGCCAAATTATCTGATTTAAGGAGACTGGTGCACCACCGATTACAGAAACTTGAAAGTAATGTGGTCTGGTAATCTTTCACAGATTCTTTTGACAGGGGTTTCCATTGAAGTAGTCAAGATTCCATAATCTCCAAGCTTGATAAACAAGTATGTTCTTGTCAACAATGAAAAAAATTAGAAAACAAATACAGGAAAAAAATCTTAACTCAAGGTGAATACTTTAGCTACTAGAGTGGAGAAGACTGAGGTTGTCCCCAAAATTTCCTGGGATTTACCTGCCTTTGGAAGATAAAATTATTTTTTACAGTTTCATTATGTGTGGAAAGATCATCCACCTCCAGCATGTATCCAGAGGAACCATTAAGGTTCTGATCTTATTCTAGCTACAAAAGGAATGCAAAAACATACAGAAAAGAGTAGTAATATATAGATATGAAGTTGTTTCCATGATAGATTCCTGAGAGAAAAGCTACAGCAAAGAATTAATAATGCAATATTGAGTAAAAGGAACAAGGTGTGTAGCTAGACAGAGGCACAGCCTATTATGATAATCTCAGACAGGAGAAGTATCCACAGGGCACTACCACTAAAATCTTTTCTCAAGGTCTACTGTAATCAATCTCACATTGATAGGTTAGGCTAAAGAGTTTCTATGCCAAAGTTATAAAAATTTTAATCATCTTTCTAAAAGGTGCCTTCCAGTATATCACCCTAAATATTTCTCAATATTATTCAGTTCACAATATTAATTCTATCTTCTGTAAGACTAATAAGCTTTTCAGAGTTTGTAGTGCTTTTTCAAGGGTAGAGCCTGTCTTCAGAGATTTTTATAGGAGGTCAGAATACCGTTAAAATAACAGTTCTAGGTAGCCCAGTGAAAAAGGACTCATAAAAAGGCAAAGACATAAAAATCTGGATAAAAAGAACTCATATTGGGCAAAAATATATTTGGAAGGACTATGACAGTGGAGATGGCTGTGGGGTAGTACACTGTGTTTATGTAGTGAGCATTTTGATCAGAAAATATGCCAACCCATCAAAGTCTAGGTTATGGACATGGATCGTTTTTTGGCTGGGGACAACTGATACTAATGAATGTATAAAACTATAATGTAGAGTAAGTATGGGAATATTTTCTGAAGAAAATATTTTGCACAAAAAGATAGGTGTCCATCTGGTTTTGAACATGCAAGAAATTTTTCTGTTAATTTCATCATCATTTTGAAAAAAAACAATTTGTTTCCTTGGTGAACATATAAAGAAAATTTAGTTCAAAAGCTAATTGCAGACAGGTCTGATACAAAAACACAATATCCAGTATATGCTTATGTTAAAAATATTAATATTAAAGAATAGGTACACTTGGTAAATAGTAGTATAAAACACTGTCATCATTTTTACTCTTTAGAAAAAAATATTTATTCAGTATAATCATTTACATGCTTGGCTACTGCTTTCCTTAGCAAGGAATGTATGATAATCATACAGATGACAGAAAAGCCATGCATCAAAATATGGGATAATGGTCAATGGAGAAGAAGATGAAAACAAACAAACAAAAATGCAACAGAGTACAACTGATCGAAGTCAAGATCAGTATGTTTGCTTGGCACTTAAAAGTTGGAGGTGTTGTCACTTGACTTTTTGATCTTAGCAATTCTGATGGGTGTAAGGTGGAATCTCAGGGTCATTTGCATCTATCTGCTGGTGAAGGATGTTGAGCATTTCTTTAAGTGTTTCTTTGCCATTCTGTATTCCTCTACAGAGAATTCTCTGTTTAGTTCCTTACCCTATTTTTAATTGGATTGCTTGATTTGTTGCTTTTTAATTTATTTAGTTCTTTATGTATTCTGGATATCAGCCCTCTGTCAGATACAGGGTTGGTGAAGATCCTTTCCCAGTCTGTAGGCTGTTGTTTTGTTCTGACAACAGTATCTTTTCCTTTACAGAAGCTTTTCAGTTTTATGAGGTCCCATTTATTGATTGTTGCTCTTAGAGCCTTGCTGTTGGTGTTCTGTTCAGGAAGTTTTCTCCTGTGCCTCTTTGTTCAAAGCTCTTCTCCACTTTTTCTTCTAACCAATTTAATGTGTCTGGTTTTATGGCAACACATGCTGGAGAGGTTGTGGAGAAAGAGGAACCCTTTTCTATTGCTGGTAGGTATGTAAACTAGTACAACAACTTTGGAAATCAATCTGGTGCTTTCTCAAATAGGTAGGAATAGTGCTTCCTCAAGATCCAGCTATACCACTCCTAGGCATATGTCCAAAAGATGCTCAAGTACACAATAAGGACATTTGTTCATCCATATTTGTAGCAGCCTTATTCATAATAGCAAGAACCTGGAAACAACCCAGATTTCCCTCAATTGAGGAATGGATACATAAATTGTGATATATCTACACAATGGAATACTACTCAGCAATTAAAAACAAGAAAATCATGAAATTTGCAGGCAAATGGTGGGACCTAGAAAAGATCATTCTGAGTGAGGTATGCCAGAAGCAGAAAGACAAACATGGTATCTGCTCACTTATAAGTGGGTACTAGACCTATAAGACAGGATAAACATACTAAAATCTGTACATCTAAAGAAGATAAACAAGAAAGAAGAACCATGATAAGATGATCAATCCTTACTTAAAAAGACAAATGGGATGGACATTGGAAATAGGAAAAAACAAGTAACAGGATAGAAGCCTACTACAGAGGGCCCCTGAAAGACTCTACCTAGCAGTGTATCAAAACAGATGCTGACACTCATAACCAAACCTTGGGCAGAGTGCAGGGAATCATATGAAAGAAGGAGGAATTAGTATGTCCTGGAGAGGACAGGATCTCCACAAGGGCTAAATATATCTGAGGCCAGGAATCTTTTCTGAGACTGTTTCTCCACAGAAGAGGACACTGTAACCGGCCCTGAAGAGATCTGATAAGCTAGGATCATATGGAAGGGGAGGAGGACCTCCCCCATCAATGGACTTAGAGAGGGACAGGAAGGAGATGAGGGAGGGAGAGTGGAATTGGGAGGGAATGAGGGAGGGTGATACAGCTGGGATACAAAGTAAATAAACTGTAATTAATATAAAAATAATAATTAAAAATTGGTGTGATAATTCCACGTGGTTACAGCTCAAAGAAAAGTTATTGAAACTTAGGTAAAGAAGAGACAAAAATTAAAGATCAAAATTACTTTAGTCGAAAAGAAATAGGCTTTAGTTCTGAACTAGCAAAAGTAGTTCAATTAAGGGACCTCTGACAGAGTGAAACAGGAAGGGTTAATGCAAAGCTTATTCCAAATAGGAAGAGCAAAACAGAAACACCAAAACTCAAACCAATGCAAGTATTTGTAATGAAGGAAAATCACACCATGACCATGATTTTAATTTCCCTGGTGGAGCAAGTGAGAGATGTACCGTGAGGTAAGGTCATCTGAACCATGGGAGCATGGGGTATGTGCAAAGCCCTTTAGCAGAGCAGCAACATCAGAAGCCTCCCACACCAACTTGTATACATATACATATACATATACATATACATATACATATACATATACATATACAT
>NW_026596240.1:9252145-9296992 GCF_907164565.1 Psammomys obesus | reverse complement strand
TACATATACATATACATATACATATACATATACATATACATATACATGCTTACACATACTCTCCCTTCTCTCAAACTAAATGCTTCTATTTGGCCAAGGATGCTCATAGTAGGTCAATGTGTTCTTCTGCATTTGACATAACTCACTTTTGAGACCAAAATGTGATGAAGTTATTTTACTTGTGCAGTTGGCTTTTTTAAACATCAATAACCTAATGGAATAGGTTTGGGAGGATCGGGATTCAACCTGTGTGAATTATCTTTGGTGAGATTTTCAGGAAATAGATCAAAAAATATTTCCATCCTTACTCAAGATGGATTACATTTTCCTAAATAAAACATGATGATCCTGTATGAAAATGAAAATTATTCGAGGCCCACTCACATTAAATTTAAGGACTAAGTGAGTGAAGAGTCACAAATACAAGAGAGTTACCAATGAACAAACACAATAAAGGACAAATGTTCAGAATATATTTTTGAAATGCTTGAAAAGCCGACAAAAGCATGACTTCTCTAGAAAGATTCATGAAGTGAAAATGAAGGCACTAAAATGAGTAAACATCCATAGGATTTACAACTAGAAGACAGATATGGAGATGATAGATAGTTAGATAGATAGATAGATGATAGATAGATAGATAGATAGATAGATAGATAGATAGATAGATAGATAGACAGACAGATAGATAGGTGTTTGGGTGGGTGGATGGATGAATGAATGGATGGATGGGTGGGTGGATGAATATATGTTAGGTATGTGTCTACATACATGAAAGTGATTGACAGACACTAATGTTATGTTGATGATAGGTAATAGACAAAGACTGTCATAGTTTTTAGACTTACACATAGGAAATATCCAACACTGGTTCTCTGCCTGCACTTTGATTGTTAGAATTGTAAAAAAAAAAAAAAAAAAAAAACTTAAATCTTTATAATTTGTAAAATATTGTTCCATCACTTTATCAGCTGTCTGTCTATGTATCTATGTATCTATTTATGTATCTATCTATCTATCTATCTATCTATCTATCTATCTATCTACCTATTTACATCCTAAACTCATGTTCCCCTCTATGTTCTCTTCCCAGCCATACCCTCATCCCCTATCAGAAAAGGGAACCTTCCATGCATAGCAACCTTCCTTGGCATATCAAGTTGCAGTAGGACTAAGTCATCTACTACTACTGAAGCTAGACAAGGCAGCCCAGGTAAGGAAAAGGAATCCAAAGCTAGGCAACAGAGTCAGATACAGCTCCTGATCCTGTTTTTTGGAATCTCACATGAAGACTGAACTGCATAACTGTTACATGTGTTCAGAGGGTTCTGGCCTCTGTCTGGATGGTCAATCTCTGTGGTTTTCTATGGTCCCATGTTAGTTGATTATGTAAGTTTTCCTGTGGTGGTATTGACCTTTCTGTCTTCTTCAATCCTTCCTCCTTCTCTTCCATAGAATTTCCCGAACTCATCCTAATGTTTGGTTCTGAGTCTCCGCATCTGTTTCCGTCAGCTGTTGGGTGAATTCTCTCAGAAAACAATTATGCCAGGCTCCTGTCGGCAAGCATAGTAGAATATCATTAATAGCGTCACGGGTAGGCTCCCTTTCATGGCATGGGTTTCAAGCTGGGTCAGCCATTGTTTGGCCATTCCCTCAGTCTTTACCCCTGCACATCTTGCAAGCAGGACAAATTGTGGGTTGAAGGTTTTGTGGCTGGGTTGGTGTCCTAATCTCTCCATTGGAAGTCTTTTCTGGTTACAGGAGATAGCATCTTCAGGATCCAATTTGGCCATTGCTAGGAGTCTTATCTAGGGTCACCCTCATATATTCCTGGGAGTTTCCAATGTCCTAGGTTTCTTCCTTGTAACACAAGTGCTAACCTGCCAAGTCCAGTTTACTCACACAGCACTCTCTTCCTCCTTCTTTCTCTCACATTAGTGCTCCTGCTTCTCTCTCCTCACCCAATCCCATCCCTCCATCCACCTCTTAATGTCTGTTCCATTTTCTCTTCTCAATGACATTCAAGTATCCTCCAGGATGGTGGCACCAGGAAGATGCTCTGACCAGCAGCGCAGCAGGGTCTGCACAGTGACCAGCAGACAGAACTCTGGGCCTTAAAAACCTGTTTCCCAGGTGAGAGGAAACCCCATCCTCTGCGATTCAATCGGCTCCAGGTCACCCTGCTAAACCATAAAAGAGTTCAAGAGTCCAAACAGGTGGTCAGTTGCCAGCTCAGGGCTACATGCTGGTGTGCTCTGATCACTGTCCTAGACTGAACTGTGGGCTCCACAACAACAGAGAATGGGACTTCTAGTAGAGAGAAAACCCCAAGGGCAGGAAGTGATAGGGACCTACCTTAGGTCACCCAGACAATCCCTGTCAAAGGCCCTGGGGTCTGGTGGGTGCCCAGCAGCCAGCCCAGGGTGGAGTGTGCATCCACCAGCACAGAGTCCTGCCTGTGTGCCTGACTCACCAGCCCAGACAGAACCAAGGGCCCCAGGGCACCAGATACTGCGTTTTTCTGTCTGGTGGAAGCCAGCAGTGAGGTGAACAGCAGGTCTGACTTCAGAGCATTCAGCTGACAGCCCCCCCAAAAGTTCTCAGGAAAAGTTTCCTGGTTCCTGCAGGCCCACAGACCCCCAATCTCCTGCAAGGCAGAGCCACAATCTGTGCCTTTTTGTTCAACTAGCCATCACAGATGGAACTGCAGACCCCAAAACACCACATACTCAGGAATACACCAGGTCCAACCCTCAGGACACCCAGCTCCAGAAGTTTCTGGGTTCAAGCAGGCTCTAAGCTCTGGTCTTCTACTGCATGCATGAGTGCTGTGGTCATCTGCCATTGATTACAGCTAGGGTCCTGGGGCACACAGCTCCAACCTCAGACCTACCAAAGCCTGAGAGCCATTGGAGCAAACCTCAGACACACTCCAAGGTGCGACCATTTATCCTTAGCCAAACTGACCAAACCCGGGGCTTCTTGGTTCTTCACGAGGGCTGCACCCAGCAAATACAGCTTAAGAGCAGCAGCTGCAGCTTACAAAATTCAGAGCAAGAAACCCAGCAGCAGGGCAGCCATTTCCAACACTTCTCCTGTTGAGAGGAGAGCCTTCCTGAACACCACAGTTACCACAGAGGTCCATATGACCGAGTGTGAACTGTGAAAATTCCTGAGAAGAACCACCATTCAGTTGACCATACCCAAAATGCTGAGGAGATCTTCTTCAGAACGCTGCCAAGTGGATTCTCCTCACCCAAAGACTCCAGGAGGGACCAGAAATTAAAACCTGAGACAACACCTGAGACAGTCAGATAGGTAGAGGTCAGTGTAAAGGCACAACCAACAAAAGGCAAAGCAACATGGCATCCCTAGGACCAGTTATCCAATGGCAAGTAGCCCTGGACACCCTAACATAAGTGAAATTCAAGAAGATGACCTATGCTTATGAAAAGGTTACTGGCAGAAAAAAACTAACAAACAAAAACATGTAAAGAATTAGAGGGAGATAAGGTCAAACAGATTATGGCCATATGTGAAGAAATACAGGAATATAAAGACTAACAGTTTGAGGCTTTCAGAGAAGAAACCGTTAAATCACTGAAAGAAATAAAAGAAACAAAGGGATGTTCAAACAAACAGCTGAAGAAACTGAAGGAAAAACAGGAAAATACAATCAGAAAGGTGAAGAAAATCAACAAAACAGTTCAAGATCTGAAGGTAGACTTGGAACAATTAAAGAAAACACAAACTGAGGAAATCATGGAGAGGAAGAACTTAAAAAAGAAAACAGGAACTACAGAGGTAAGCATAAGCAACAGACTACATGATATGGAAGAAAGAATCTCAGGTGTGGAAGATACAATGGAAGAAATCGATGTATCCATCAAAGAAAATAATAAATATAAAAATTTCCTTATATAAGCCATCCAAGAAATCCAAGACAACATGAAAAGAAAAAAACCTAAGAATAAAAGGAATACAGGAGAAAGATTCCTATCTCCAAGGCCCAGAAAATATTTTCAACAAAATCATAGAAGAAAATTTCCCCAACTTAAAGGAGAGGCCAATAAGTATATAAGAGACCTACAGAACACCTAATAAATTAGAGCAGAAAGAAAATCCTCCTACCACATAATAATCAAACAGTAAGAATACAGAACAAAGAAAAAATACTGAAAGCTGCAAGGGAAAAAGGGCAAGTAAAATATAATGGCAAACCCATCAGAATCACACCTGAATTCTCAACAGAGATTATGAAAGAAAGAAGGGCCTGCATGAATATCATGCAGACCTTAAGAAAACACAGATGTTAGCCTAGGCTACTGTACGCAGCAAAACTCTCAGTCCTCATAGACGGAGAAAACAAGATATTCAATGACAAAACGAAATTTCAACAATACCTACACACAAATCCAGTGTTACAGAGGATACTAGAAGGAAAAATACAACCCAAGAAAATTACTTTCAAGTAAACACAGGAAATAACTAACCTCATTACAGAAAAACAAAAAGTAGCCAAGCACACAAACACAGTACCACAGCCAACATCAAAATCAAAGGATCTAACAGCCACTGGTCATTAATTTCTCTCAACTTCAATGGACTCAATTCTCCAATAAAAAGACACAGACCAACAGAATGGATGTGTAAACATGACCCAAAAATCTGTTGCAAGAAACACACCTAAATCAGAAAGATAGACATTACCTGAGAGTAAAGGGCTGGAAAATGATTTTCCAAGCACATGGAACCAAGAAAGAAGCAGGGGTAGGCATTCTAACATCTAATAAAATAGACTTTCTACTAAAATTAATCAAAAGAGTTGGGGAAGAACACTTCATACTCAACAAGGCAAAATTCCAACAGGAAGACACCACAATCTAAAACATCTATGCTCCAAATGCAAGGGCACATACATTTTTAAAGAAACATTAATAAAACTTAAGCCACACATAGATCCTCATACATTAATAGTGGGAGACTTCAACACCCCACTTTCAACAAAGGACCGGTCCACAAAACAGAAATTAAACAAAGAAACAATAACTCTAACAGAGGTCATGAATCAAATGGACCTAACAGACATCTACAGAACCTTTCACCCAAACACAAAAGAATTTACCTCCTTCTTAGCACCTCATGGAACCTCCTGCAAAATAGATCATATAGTTGGTCACAAAGCAAGCCTCAAAAGATACAAAACATTGACATAATCCCTTGTTTCCTATCTGATCACCATGGACCAAAGCTGGACTTCAACAACAACAGAAATAGCAAAAAGCCATCACAGATATCAAAACTGTACAACTCGCTACTCAATGACATCTGAGTCAGGAAGAAATAAAGAAAGAAATTAAAGTTTAACTAGAATTGAATGAAAATGAAGGAACAACATACCCAAACTATTGGACACATTGAAAGCAGTACTAAGAGAAAAGTTCATAGCAGTAAGTGCATTCATGAAGAAATTTGAAACATCTCATTCAAGAAACTTAATTTCCACCTAAAAGCACTAGAAAAAGAAAAATGAAGCAGACACGCCAAATAGGAGTAGACCACTGGAAATAATCAAACTCAGGGCTGAAATCAATCAATTAGAAACAAATAAAACAATTCAAAGAATCAATGAAACCAAGAGCTGATTTCTTTGAGAAAATCAACAAGATAGACAAACCCTTAGCCAAACTAACTAAAAGGCAGAGAGAAACTATCCAAATCAACAAAATCTGAAACGAAAAGGGGGACATAACTACAAACACTGAAGAAATCCAAACAATGTTTAGGTCTTACTTCCAAAGTCTATATGTCACAAAATTTGAAAATCTAAATGAAATGGACAATTTTTCTTGACCGATTCTACATGCCAAAGCTGAATCAAGACCAGGTAAACCAATTAAATAGTCCTATATTCCCTGAGGAAATAAAAGCTGTCCTCAAAAGACTCCCATGCAAAAAAGCACTGGGCCAGATGGTTTTAGAACATAATTCTACCAGATATTCAGAGAAAAGCTAACTTTATTTCTCTTCAAACTATTCCACAAAATAGAAACAGAAAGAACATTATCAAACTTATTCTATGAAGCCACAGTCACCTTGGTACCTAAACATCCCAAAGACCGAACAATATAAGAGAATTTCAGGCTAATCTCCCTAATGAACATTGATACAAAATTACTAAACAAAATACTTGCAAACCAAATACAAGAACACATCAAAGATATCATCCACTATGACCAAATAGGCTTCATCCCAGGCATGCATGGGTGGTTCTATATGTAGAAATCCATCAATGTGATTCACCATATTAACAAATTGAAAGAAAAAAAAACACATGATAATCTCCCTAGATGATGAAAAAGCATTTGACATAATCCAACATCCATTCATGTTTAAAGTATTGGAGAGATCATGGATAAAAGACACATATATAAACATAGTAAAGGCAATAAACAGCAAGCTTAATGCCAACATCAAACTAAAGGGAGAGAAAATTAATTCAATCCCATTGAAATCAGGGAAAAGGCAAGGCTGCCCACTCTCCCCATATCCTTTCAACATAGTTCTTGAAGTCCTTGCTAGAGCAGTAAGAAAATTACAGGAGATCAAGGAGATACAAATTTAAAAAGAAGAAGTCAAAGTATCAGTATTTGAAGATGATAAATGAGTATACATGAGTGACCCCAAAAATTCTATCAGGGAACTACTATAGCTTTTAAACATCTTCTTCAAAATGGCTGGATACAAAATTAACTCAAAAGAATCATTAGACCTCATGTATACAAAAGACAAAAAGGGCTGGGAAAGAAATTAGGAAAACAACACCTTCACAGTAGTACAAAGGATATAACATACCTTGGTGTGACCCTAACCAAGCAAATCAAAGACTTGTAAGAAAAAAAAATTCTAGTCTCTGAAGAAAGAATTAGAAGATATCAGGAGATGGAAAGATCTCCCATGCTCATGGCTTAGCAGGATTAACATAGTAAAATGGCCATATTACCAAAGCAATCTACAGATTCAATGTAATTCACATCAAATTACCAACATAATTTTTTAAAATTTTTTATTAATTACACTTTATTCATTTTGTATCCCCCATAAGTCCCTCCCTCCTCCCCTCCCTACTCCACCCTCCCTCCCTTTTCTGCACGCATGCCACTCCCCAAGTCCACTGATAGGGGAGGTTCTCCTCTTCTTTCTTATCTTAGTCTATCAGTTCTCATCAAAAGTGGCTGCATTGTTCTCTACTGTGGCCTGGTAAGGCTGATCCCTCCTCAGGGGCAGGTGATCAAAGAGCAGGCCAATCAGATTATGTCAGAGGCAGTCCCTCTTCCCATTACTATGTAACCCACTTGGACACTGAACTGCCATGGGCTACACCTGTGCAGGGGTTCTAGATTATCTCCACAAATAGTCCTTGGTTGGAGTATGAGTCTCTGGGAAGTTCCCTGTGTTCAAATTATCTTGTTCTGTTGCTCTCCTTGTGGAGTTCCCATCCCCTCCAGCTCTTACTATTCCCCACTTCTTACATAAAATTCCATTCACTCTGCCCATCAGTTGGCCATCAGGCTCAGCATCTGCTTTGACAGTCTATACTGCAGAGGCTTTCAGAGGCCCTCTGTGGCAGGTTTCAAGGTTGTTTCCTGTTTTCTTCTGGCTTTCAGAGGCCCTCTGTAGCAGGTTCCAAGGTTGTTTCCTATTTTCTTTTTCTTCTGATGTCCATCCTCTTTGCCTTTCAGGATAGGGATTGAACATTTTAGTTAGGGTCCTCTCTTTTGCTTAGTTTGTTTAGATGTACAGATTTTAGTGGGTTTATTCTATGTTGTATGTTTATATGAGTGAGTATATACCATGCGTGTCTTTTTGCTTCTGGGACAACTCACTCAGGATGATCCTTTCCAGGTCCCACCATTTACCTGCAAATTTCATGATTTCCTTATTTTTCATTGCTGAGTAATACTCCATTGTATAGATGTACCACAGTTTCTGCATTCATTCTTCAGTTGAGGGGCATCTGGGCTGTTTCCAGCTTCTGGCTATTACAAATAAAGCTGCTACAAACATGGTTGAGCAAATGTCCTTTTTGTGTACTTCAGTCACTTTTGGGTATATGCCTAGGAGTGGTATGGCTGGATCTTGAGGAACCGCTATTCCTAGTTGTCTGAGAAAGTGCCAGATTGATCCAACAAAATTTTTTACAGACCTTGAAAGAAAAAAAAAATCTTAACTTTATATGGAACAACAAGAAACCCAGAATCGCTAAAACATTTCTCCACAATAAAAGATCTTCTGGAGGTATATCCATCCATGATCTCAAGCTGTATTATTGAGCAACAATACTAAAAACTGCATGGTACTGGTGGATCAATGGAATTGAATAAAAGACCCTGAAATAAACCCACATACTTATGAACACCTGATTTTTGAGAAAGAATACATACAACCATACAAAAGATAGCATCTTCAACAAATGGTGCTGGTCTAAATGGATTTCTACATGTAGAAAAATGAAAATAGATCCTTATCAGCCTGCACAAAACTGAAGTCCAAGTGGATGAAAGAACTCAATATAAAACCAGACACACTAAACTTGTAATAAGAAAACGTGGGAAAGAGCCTTCAACAAAGAGGCACAGGAGACACCTTCCTGAAGAGAACACAAACAGGACAGGCTCTAAGAGCAACAATCAATAAATGGGACCTCATGAAACTGAAAATCTTCTGTAAAGCAAAGGACACTGTCTTTGGAACAAAACAACTACCTACAGATTGGGAAAGGATCTTTACCAACCCTATATTTCACAGAGGACTAATATCCAGAATATATAAAGAACTCAAGAAGTTAATCAGCAACAAATCAAGTAATCCAATTAAAAAATGGGGTACAAAGCTAAACAGAAAATTCTCAGTAGAGGAATAGCGAATGGCAGAGAAAAACTTAAAAGAAATGTTCAATATCCTTACTCATCAAGGAAATGCAAATCAAAATGACCCTGAAATTTTACCTTACACTCATCAGAATGGTTAAGATCAAAAGCTCAAATGACAACAAATGCAGGAGAGGTTGTAGAGAAAGAGAACCCTCCTCCACTGCTGGTGGGAATGTAAACTTGTACAACCACTTTGGAAATCAATCTGGTGCTTCTCAGATAATTAGGAATAATGCTAACCCAAGATACAGCTATACCACTCCTAGATATATATCCAAAACACAGTCAAGTATACAACAAGGGTATTTGCTCAACCATGTTTATAGCAGCTTTATTTGTAGTAGCCAGAAGCTGGAAACAAGCCAGATACCCAAAGTTGAGGAATGGATACAGATATTGTGGTACATCTACACAATGAAATATTGCTTAAAATGCTAAATTCCCATCCCGAAAGGCAAAAAGGATGGACATCAGAAGAAGAAGAAAACAGGAAACAAGTTAGGAACCTGCCACAGAGGGCCTCTGAAAGGCTCTGCCCTGCAGACTATCAAAGCAGATGCTGGGACTTATGGCCAACTATTGGGCAGAGTGTATGGAATCTTATGAAAGAAGTGGGAAATAGTAAGATCTGGAGAGGACAGGAACTCCACAAGGAGAGCAATAGAACCAGAAAATTTGAACACAGCATCTTTCCAGAGACTCATAGTCCAACCAAGTACCATGCATGGAGATAACCTAGAACCCCTGCACAGATGTAGCCCATGGCAGTTGTTTCTAATTGATTTCCGTATTAATAGGAACAGGGTCTGCTCTTTGATCACTTCCCCTGAGGGGGGAGTAGCCTTAGCAATCTACAGTGGAAGACAATTCAGCCACTCCTGATAAGATCTGATGGACTAGGATCAGAAGGAAGGAGAGGAAGACCTCCCTTTCAGTAGACTGGGTGTAGAGGCAGGCGTGGGTGGAGAAGGGGGTGGGATTGGGAAGGGAGGAGGAAGGGAGCTACAGGTAGGCTACAAAATGAATAAACTGTAATTAATAACAATTAAAAATTAAAAAGACATTGAAATTTTTATGGGAATTTCATTGAATATGTAGATTGGTTTTGATAGGATTTTTTTTTTTCTTTTTACTATGGTAATCCCACTGATCCATGAACATGAGCAACCTTTCCATGTTTTGCTATCTTCTTCAATTATTTTTCTTGACTTTTTTTCATGGTGTAGAGAGTTATTAGGTTTTCATGGTTTTGTAAGATTTCTGTTTTTTCTGTTGTTAAAATTCAGCTTTAACTGATGGCAGTCCAAAAAAATACATGGGGTCACTTGCACTTTTTTTTTTTTTTGGATATGCAGAGACTTGCTTTATAACCAAGTAAGTGGTCAGTTTTAGAGAAGATTCCATGAGGTACTGAAAAGAATGTATAATGTTTAATGTTTCCTGAAATATTCTGTAAATATCAGCGAAGTCCATTTGATTCATAACATCTGTTAGTTTCATTATTTTTGTTTATTTTCTGTTGTAATGACCTGTCCATGGGTGAAAGTTAAGTATTGAAGTTTCCCAGCATTAATTTGTGGGCCTCAGTGTGTCATTTAAGCTTTGGTAATGTTTCTTTTATCAATGTGGAATCTTGTATTTGGAGGCATAGATATTCAGAATTATGACCTTTTCATCTTCATGGTTTTTTCTCTTTACAAGTATGAAGGATCCTTCCCAGTCTCTCTTGGTTAATTTTGGTTAAATGTCTGTTTTATTAGATGTTGGAATAGCTACTATACCTTGCTTCTTTGGTCTGTTTGCTTAGAAAATTATTTTCTTGCTCTTTACTCTGAAGTAATATCTTTCTTTGGTGCTGAGGTATGTTTCTTGTTTGCAGAAGAATGATGGATCCTGTTTTCACATCTATTCTGTTAGTTGTGTCTTTGTATTGAGAAATTGAGTTCATTGATGTTGAGAGATATTAATGTCTAGTAAGTGTTATTTACTGTTATTTTAATGTTGGTGGTAGTAGCAGTAGTATGTGTCTCTATGTGTGTGTGTGTGTCTTCCCAAACTCTGGATCTTCCATTTTGTACCCTATCCCTTTTTATCCCTATCTCATAAATTTAGAGAGAACAGAGATTTTCACCCATGGATCCAGGAAGAACTTTGATTCCTTCTTACCACTGACCTAAACTAATTCTATTGTCCATATTAAGAAATACATAAAGGGGGATGCATATTTTTTGTTCCCATGGAATTCATTTGCTCTCAGGTACAAGATAATTCCATAAAGTGTAACTTAAGTTAGAAATTAATCACTGCATTTTTTTTATTACTGAAACGGAAGTGTGTTTTCTGAAAGTAATAAAACTTGGCTGTGTAAGTTATATGAAATGCCTCCGATATGACTTTACAAATTTCTGTTTATCCTTTCATCGTGTGTCTCTATACTTCTTTATTTTATCATTTTATCTTTACTTACTCACTCTTGTCTTGTTTTCACCTTGTTTTGATATGTTTTGGATAAGGATGTGTGGGTAGTTTTACACTTAAAGATAACCTACACAGAGCGCTATGTTAAAATTAAAGGTTCTTTGCACAGTGTGTGATTCATCGTCCTAATCATATTGTTGACGTTTTTGAAAGGAGTCTACCACAAAAAGTATATGTTCATATATGTGGGTGTATATATTCTGTTTTAATTCAATGAGTCATAGGTATGGAGATGAATCTGTTGTCATCAAATTAGAAATTTCAAGATAAAAAATAATTATTTAAAAGTTAACTAGGTTGGGAGAAAAACAATCACCACAATGCATGAATGAAGACTACTACCTTTCATTTTGATAATTATATTTGTCCTAATACAAACTCTGCAAATGTATAAAATGATTATGTCACAAAAGAAAGTCTTCTAGAATCCTCCAAACAATCCATTTTTGAAAAATACTTCAACTATGAGCTTAAAGAAATCTAGAATCATCTGAGAACAAAGTTTCTGCTGAGGTGTTCCATGAATCAGACTCGTCCATGAGCATGTCTGTGGAATATAGATTGTCAATTGGCGGCATCCTGGGATGCCTTCTACTGCAGGGAGCTGGCTGAGTGTCAGCTAGCAAGCAGGCATCCGATACTCATTCACTCTCTCCTTCTGGCTGTGGATGTGATGGAAACAGCAGTCCCAAGCTCTTGCCTCTGTGACTTTCCGGCAACGATTGACTGCAACCAAACTCATGGGAAATAAGCTCATTCCTCAACTTTGTTACTTTTATTTGTGAATTGCTCATGTTCACTTTTAACAATTTTTTTAAAATTTGATTTCTGTTTGAGCCAGTCATATACGTGTACTTAACCTGCAACAACACTGACTCTTGCTTCCCTCAAACATCTCCCTCCCAAATCCATGACTTCTTTAATTATTGTTAAATAATTTACAGAAATTATAGATCTTTTCTGGATACTCTGCTGGGCAAATGAAGATAATAAGTGTCTATAGAGAGACCAGTCCCACTTGATATATCTGTGAGACAACCTAGTCACCTACGGCTCAAGCAACATTGCGGAAAAGAAGGATAAAGGTCAAAAAGAGCTAGAAGGTTAAGGAGGCTGATCCTGGAGAGTGCAGCCCAGATGTGGGATGGGGCAAGTGCGCACACGAAATCTCAGCAGGACGACGGCCTACGTACGATGAGCCTGACAGCACCACATGTCACATGCCAATGTGGGGATGGGAAATTTCACAAAGTCTCATGCCTAAATGAAGAGCTGTAAGTCATCAATAGATGCTGAGAGAGGGAGAAGTTGTTTCCATTAAGGATAAGTTCCCACATAGGCCAGATAATCCCTAGTAAACATTGCCGGACATGTGTACGTCAAGCCAGCGAAGTGTGCAGACACACACACACACTTAATACCTAGCCATGTAGTCACAGGCAGTGTGGCTCCCTCCTCCAGCTTACGTTTTTTTAGGATGTTTTATCACAGCAACAGAGATGGATCAGAGAAGGATTTGTCTTTTCCCAAAATTAACCAAAAAAGAGATAGTTCGCAATTCTTCTTTGCAAATTCAAGGGTTCATGAAGTAATAGAGGAGTCATTTACAGGTTTAGCCAAAACCAGCAAAAAAAATTTGAGTGTTATTTACACGCTTATTAAATGCAGGGCCTTTTTCACTGATTCATGGATTATCTGAAAAATCCAAGCTAGGATTCAAATCTAGCATTTTCTCGTGGATCATTTAGTGCATTGCCTAGGTTCTAAAAGAAGATATCCATGACCACTGGGTTATGTAGAATTTATAAAATGTATACATAAAACAGAAAATTTTCCTGACATGGTTATAAGGTTGGGTTTAAATGGACATAATGTTATAAATAATAATGATAAATTTCTCCATGCATTTACCAACTGAGGACTAAACAAAAACATAATGTAAGACAAACTGGTATCATTTCATAAATAAGCTGTTGAGTTTACTGATTTGCCTCATGTCTTTGGAAGGCATTGGGAGACATAATTGATTAGAATATTTCATAATTTCAAAGATGTCCGCTTTCTTCATAATTTTAGACTGCTCTAAAATTCAAGGAGTTTGACTGAAACAATCAATTTGCCTTTCTCTCCATTTGCTCTCCTTGACTAATGGCCACCCTTCACACATCACAGTGAAAGCCTCAAAGACTGAGATTTTACAGGCTTTAATCCGTGAAAAAACACATATGTACACATGAAACTTCTAGTAGAGTATTTCAAATCTGCACACAACCATTTGGGAAAACAAGTTCTGATCTTACTGTCATTGCTGTTTTTTGTTTATTTGTTTGTTTTTTTGGATAGGAAGATAGAACTTTAAAAAATATTTTTACTTCAATTACTATTATTATTATTTATTACAATTTATTCACATTGCATCCCGGCTATAGCCCCCTCCATGTCTACTCCCAATCTCACCCTCCCTACCTCTTCTCCCTCTATGCTGCTCCCCTAGTCCCCTGATAGAGGAGGACCTCCTCCCTTCTCTCTGACCCTAGACTCCCAGGTGTCATCAGGACTGGCTGTAGTGTCTTCCTCTGTGGCCTGGCAAGGCTGCACCTCCCAGGGGCAGGTGATCACAGAGCCAGCCACTGAATTCATATCAGAATCAGCAGCACATGATCCCTTTACTAAGGAATCAACTTGGAGACTGAATCTATGGGCTGCATCTGAGCAGGGGTTTTGGTTTTAGGTCCTTTCCATGCATGGTCATTGGTTGGGGTATCAGTCTCTGCAGTGCCCACATAGCCCAGTCTTTTTTGGTCCTGTTTGACTCCTTTTGGAGCTCCTCTCCAGGTCTTTCTATCTCCTCCTCCTTTAATAAAATTACATGCATTCTTCCAAAAGTTTGGCTATAAGTCTCAGCCTCTGCTTGAATGCTTCACTGAGTAGAGCTAAACAGAGAATTCTCAATAGGGGAATATTGAATGGCAGATAAACACTTAAAGACATATTTATTATACTTAGTGGTCAAGGAGATGCAAATCAAAACAACCCTGAGATTTCACTTTATATGCATCAGAATGGCTAAGACCAAAAACTCATGTGACAACACATACTGAAGAGGATGTGGAGAAAGGGGAACCCTCCTCCATTGCTGGTGGGAATGTAAATTGTACAACCACTTTGGAAATCAATCTGGCACTTTCTCAGAAAATTAGGGATATTTCTACCTCAGGATCCAGCTATACCACTCCTAGGCATATATTTGAATTATGCCCAACTATACAACAAGGACATTTGCTCAACCATGTTCATAGCAGCTCTATTCATAAAAGCCAGAATCTAGAAACAGCCTACATGCCCCTCAGTGGAGGATTGGATACAGAAATTGTGGCACATTTACACAATGGAATGCTACTCAGCTATTAAAAACAAGGAAGCTGAAATTTGCAGGCAAATGGTGGGAACTAGAAAAGATCATCTTCAGTGAGCTTTTTTTTTTTTAAGTCTTTCTTTAAAGACTAGTTCATGTTCCTGAAGGTTCACAGCATTGTTCTTCTTGTTGGTTTGGACTTGGCTGACATACAGCCATTGTGCAGGTTTAATATGCAATTAATGTTTTGATCAACCTATAAAACATAAAAAGATCAAGTTAGAGAAATTAGCTTTAAACATTTACCATTTCTTTCTCTCTTTGAGTAACTTCAAAGGACATAAGAGCTTATTATTAAATAAAATCATAAGAGTGTGGACTAGAGAATAAAATTCTACTCCTTAGGACCTAATGAGGCTCCTACCTGCTGTTAGCTTTTTCATGTTAGTTTCATGTCAGAATGAGTACGTGGACATCTTCAATTTAATTTATGTTAAGTCTTTTTCTGATTGTTTTTATATGAGTCAGCTTGATTATGACATTTTATATATGAATAAAATATATCTTTATCACATTCCTTCCCTATTACCCTCTTTTTATCTTCCTTCTACTTCTGTTGGTCTACCTTTACTTGCAATTCGTCCAGCTGAAGCTTTCCTATCTCTCTATCTCAGTTTTCATTTTTCTCTGTCATTCTCTCTCTCCAGCTCTCTCTTCTGATGACATTTTGAGTTACATTAAGGTTTCTTTTTTCTTTTTATTATTTACAGTTTATTCACTTTGTATCTCACCTTTAGCTCCCTCCCTCTTCCCTTCCCAATCCAGCCCTCCCTTCCTCTTTTCCACCCATCCCCCTCCCTCAGCCCTCTGGTAGGAGAAGTCCTCCTCTCCTTCCTTCTGATCTTAGTCTATCAGATTTTATCAGGAGTGGATGCATTGTCTTCCTCTGTGGCCTGATAAGGCTGCCCCCCCCCCCCCAAGGGGAAGATGATCAAAGAGCAGGCTAATCAGTTCATGTCAGAGACAGTCCCTGTTCCCATTACTATGAAAGCCCCTTGGACACTGAACTGTCATGGGCTACTTCTATGCAGGGGTTCTAGGTTATCTCCATGCAAGGTACTTGTCTCAGAAAACACCTTGTGTCCAGAATTTTTGGTTATGTTGCTCTCCTTGTGGAGCTCCTGTCCTCTCTAGGTATTTCTCTCTACCCCCTCTTTTGTAAGATTCCCTGCACCCTGCCCAAATTTTTGCTATGAGTATCAGCATCTGCTTTGATAACCCAGCAAGGTAGAGTCTTTCAGAGGCCCTCTCTCTTAGGCTTCTCTCCTGTTCTCCTTCTGATGTCCATCCTCTTTGCCTTTTTGAATGATGATTGAGCATCTTATCCAGAGTCCTCCTTCTTGATTAGCTTCTTCAGATGTACAGCTTTTAGTATGTTTATCCTATATTATATGTGGAATGGTAGCACAAGTGAGGTGATTGTTTACTCGAGTGTGAACTTCTTTTCAGTGACTTCAACACTAGAATATATCTCTGCCTCCAGTAGCATATTTAACTGTTTATACATCCTGAGGGATAAGTAGGATTCTGTGATTCTCAACCCTTCTGTTAGAAGATGTTGGCAAGTCCAGTCTTATAATAGATAATGTTCAGGTAATCACAGATATCATGAGCTCCATAGTGACAGCCATTACGTGCTTAGCAGTAGAAGTTCAGAATACACCATTTCAAAATCATTTCCCTGGATCTTCTGTCCCTTCTTTTTCCACAGTGTCCCCATAGTTCTGGCTTTGAGGGTGACACAGAAGTACACCCTGAACATTCCACCCACTTTCATTTCACCCACTGACAAGTTGTGAGATCCCTCAGTTACCAGTGTACTATGCAGAAAGAAGCTCATCTGATCAAGGCTGCCAGCATCACTAATTTCCAGTCATGAAAGTAAATACGTGGACTGTGGTAAGATGAGCACACCTGAGACTTCACCAGCATTACTGGGATATAGGTTGACACATGAAATTTTTCTTGTGAACACGTGTCAAATCCAATCAAAATCAGTAGGTTACCCTATAAAGAGCTTATTTGAATTGCAATATCGGGTTTATATTGCCTGGACTGTCCATAGCGTTGTCTCTAAGGGCCTCAGGTGGGTAACAATGTTGATGACAATGCTTTCCCAGCAGCCTCAGAGCCCCATTCAGCACTATAGAAGATAGAAGGCAGGAAGGAAAGTTCCAACAACTCCAGTTTGATTTATCTCTGTTCTGAAGTGGAATGAAACTTTAAAGTATATTATAGTAATATAAAAGTAAAAATTGTAAGAAAAAATTTAAATAAATGTGAACATTTTTCTGTGATGATTTTCTTTTCTTAAAAATATTTAGAAACATTTTTCAGATACATGACCAGGATTGGTAATAGCTGGATCTTGAGGTAGCACTATTTCTAATTTTCTGAGAAAGTGCCAGATTGATTTCCAAAGTGGTTGTACAAGTTTACTTTCCCACCAGCAATGACGGAAGGTTTGGCGGAGAGTTCCCCTTTCTCCACAACCTCTTCAGTATGTGTTGTCACTTGAGTTCTTGATTTTAATCATTCTGATGGGTGTCAGGTGAAATCTCAGGGTTGTTTTGATTTGCATTTCCCTGATGACTAAGGATGTTGAACATTTAATAGTGTTTCTCTGCCATTCGACAGCATTGTTTCTAATTTGTAGAAAAAGATCATAAATAAAATACACAGAAAGATTAACTTAGGTTCTTAATTTACATGTCAAAAGGTGTTGAAATTTTACTTAAGATCTTTGGTGAGATAGAGGAGAAAACTCAGTATCAGTATAGATTTCCTGGAGCTTACTGTCCACTAGCCTTTGACATTGCCCAAGTGAACAACCTTCTGCTCAATTCAAAATTCTCCATTATGTGACATGATATGAAATGACCTTTTCGCCATCAAAGCTGACATCATTACTCAGGGAAAGCTTTTTGTGATGCATTGTTTTATTCATTTCAGAGCAGGGAAGTGTCAAGCGACAATAGAACTTAGCTCAACATTTCATAAAATCCCCTTTCCATTTATTTAGTGAGACCTTGGGTGAGGGGTATGTTGGTAGTTTTATGTGGTTGATTACAATTCAAAATCTATCATGTTTCAGGTACTTCTTTTACCAGATTTTTATTTACACTGTCAGTATGGCAAGTGAGTAGAAAATGTCAATACACTATTGGTTTGTTTGTTTGTTTGTTTGTTTGTTTTAATTTCCTCTTTTGATTTCCAGCCTTGGCTGGAAAACCTCAGTTTATGTTCATGACAACGGGGAGTTTTTAAATGTGTACATTCTTTCTAATAAACTGTGAGAAGATTTCTTAGCTTTCCTTTTAAGTGTTTATTTGCTGTAATTACTTGTATATATCCTATACTGAAATGGAGCTTATTTTGAGGAAAAATTTGGGACTGTTCATGTTTGAACAAAGATGTGTGCTGCATTGTCAGAGGAAATCCTGTGAAGTGGGTCTGTAATGGAAAGCTATAGGTGCACCTTGCAGCAGCTGGACAAGTGTTGTGACTTGACTGAACTAAAACTGAATGTGTTGTCCTCCTGCGAATAAAATTAAAAAAAAAAAAAAGAATGCAGCAGTCTTTTTCTTTATTCAATTAGTGGTCCCTGTATTTCATGTTGCTTGCAAGATAAAACTCCATTTCTATGTCTGTAGAAAGAAAGTAACTGCACAAAGAAGTGACCAAATTATTCCCATTGTTCTGCTGCTCAAAGTTACATCAAGAGTCAGATTTAAAGTTTAACAACTCAAGATTCCGACGTTATAACTATCAGAATAGGTGAGAACATAAACTCAAGTGAAAGCACATGCTGGCAAGGTTGTGGAGAAAGGGGAATGCACACTTGTATAACCACTTTGGAAAGCAATCTGGTACTTTCTCAGAAAATTTGGAACAGCTCTACCTCAATACCCAGCTATACCACTCCTGGGTATATACATAAAAGATGCTCCACCATACAACAAGGAAACTTGCTCAATATGTTTATAGCAGCTTTATTCCTAATAGTCAGAAACTGGAAACAATCCCGATGTCCCTCAGTGAAAGAAGGCATTAAGAAACTGTGGTAAATCTACACAGTAGAATACTATTTGGCTATTAAAAACAAGGACATTATAAAATATTCAGGCAAATAAATGGATGTGGAAAAGATTATTCTGAGTGAGGCAACCCATACCCAGAAAGACAAGCATGGTATATACTCACTAATAAGTGGATATTAACCATATAATACAGGATAAACATAGTACAATCCACAAACCTAAAGAAGCTTAAGTTAGAAGCACCATCCTACGAATGATGCTTAATTCTTATCGAGGGTAAATAGGGTAGACACTGGAAGCAGTTGAAGAGAGGGAACTGGACAGGAGCCTAGCATAGAAGTCCTCTGAAAGACTCCACCCAGCAGGGGATCAAAGCAGATGCTGAGACTCAGAGCCAAACTTTGGGCAAAGCACAGGGAATAATATGTAAGAAATGGGAGATAGAAAGACCTGGAGAGGAGAGGTGCTCTACAAAAAGATCAACTCAGCAAACATATTGAGACTGGTGGGGCCTGATGTATTAACCAAGGACCATACATGGAGACGACTTAGGCCACCTGCTCAGATGTGGCTGATAAACAGCTCATTCTCCATGTGGGCCACCAAGTAAGGGGAGAAGTGACTGTTTCTTACCTGGACTCTATTACCCACTCCTCAGTTACCCCCTCCACCGCCCCCACCCCCAGCCAGGGGAAGAGGATGCAGCCAGGCTAGATGAAAAGTGATAGGCTGGGGCCAGTTTGTAGGGGAGGAAGGATCCTCTTTTCTGAGGATTAGGGGAGGAGATAAGAGTTGGGGGAAGGGAGGAAGGGTGGGATCAGGAGGAGAGAGCTGCAATTGAGATGTAAAGTGAATAAAATAAAATAATAAATTTAAATAAAAATGAAGTTTAGTGACTTGGTTCCCCATTCACAAAATGCCATTAATGATAATATAAACACTTCACTAATGATGATATAAACAAGGTTGTTAATGTATACCAAATAGTAAGAATAATGAATATTGCATTGTGCTATGGGCATGATATATGTGATTATTTTAGCACTTAAGGTACTCTTTATTCCAAAACAAGCCAACAAACAAACAAAAGTATATATCCAAAAGTAAAAGTGTATCTTAAGATACATCCTTATTTCATCCCATACTCGTGATCTTCTCATGTGAAAGATTCAGATACATTATCTATACCTGAAAAGTTAACTTTCTCTCTCCACACATTCTAAAACCCAAGAAGCAATGATTACATTAATGCATACTTACCTCTACTAGTAATCACATGTAAACACAATCCAGTGGTTAATTCTGACTTGGGCTTCACATATATATATATATATATATATATATATATATATATATATATATATAAAATCTATCTATCTATTTATTTATTTTAGAGATAGACAAATGGATCAAAATGAACAGTTATCTATGGCCTGGTAGGTAGTCCACACCATTAATCCCAACACTCATGAGACAAATATAAAAGAATCTGTAGTGAGACCCTATCTCAAAACAACAACAACAACAACATACATAGTAACAGTAAGATTTGTGGACATATATAGAGCATTCACGCATATTGTAGAAACCGAAATTTTTAATTACATGAGAGAATTAATTTAATTTAACTTTAACAAGCCGAGAAGGAAAGTAATCTAGCCTAATCCTCATCAAATCTACATTGAAATTTCTGTTCTACACCATCTCTTATGTTTCAAGAAGACATGTAAATTTATGAGAACTTAAATGTTAGACTAGGATGAAAAAGTTAATTCTATTTTAGTTTATCCCAACAGTGCAAGACTATGTGTTAGGTAACTCTGTAAATAAAGATGAATGTCAAAGATACAGACTCATATAAAACAATGTATCAGAGTAAGAAAACATCAAGTCATATAAAATCTACTTATGTACAACATTACAAAAAATTTTACATTAAAATATAAAACCTATATTGAAACAATTAATATATAATGTATGATGACTAGTGTCTTTTTGGAGCTCAAATAGAGAAGATATGAAATGAAATACAGACTTAAAGGGATAGATTTTTTAACATAAGAAGAATTTTAAAGAAAAATTTTAGTGCGTTTTCTTCATGTCTGCTTTGGTAAGCACATAGAAGTGATTGCTGCCTATTTTCTGCTGTATATTCAAATCAAAAAAAATAAAATAAATGAATAGGGCTAGAGAAATGGCACAGCAGTTAAGATTATTTGCCCCTCAGGACATTCTAGTTTGAGTTCCCAATACCTGTAAGGTGGCTCCCAATTGTAGCTCAACTATTCTGCAAGAGTAGCAAACATTCCTAACTGCTGAGTCATCTGTCCAGCTCTATACTCACATTGGCATTTTGCTTTTGATTTTTGGCCACAATTTTCCAATCTCTCAACTTAAAATATAGATCTTATTCGTTTCCACATCACTATAAAGTAACAAAAAACCCTGATATTTTTCAAGTTTTATATGAAGCACAGATTTCTCCTCTAAATGCAATATTTTTCAGACAAATAAGGCCTTTTAATAACTGATTAACAAATGCAGACTACATTTCTTCTCAGAAATAACAGAATGAATAGGAACATAAAAATAAAAATAAGAAATTGTAAAAATTTCACATTTAATAGAGTAAATTTGTGTTTCATTCTACAATATTGTAAGCATGCCAAACTGAAAATATGCAAAAAAAATTTCTATGTCTCACTAAATAAATTATTATTTGGGCAGATATAGTTTATTATGTACTGATATAATAATATAGAGTATACATACTTATGATGATTATTTGAGGAAAATGAAATAGTCAATATCTTTTTCCCTTTTATTGAAAGTAGAGTTTTTTTTCTGAAATGATATACCTTAATTAGAGTTTTTTCTCTCTCTACTCCTTTCAGTTCTTCCTTCCCTTCTCTTCCATTTGGATTCACTTCCTTCCTGTCTCTCATTAGAAAAAGAACAGGCCTCTAAGTGATAACAACAAAACATAAAAAAAATTAAAATATAATAAGATAAAACAAAGAGCATCATATCAACATTGGACAACAGAAGGAAAAAGAGCTCAAGAAATGGCATAACAATCAGAGACCCACATGTTTACACACTCAGGAGTTCCATAAAAACTGAAAGCCACAGTATATTTGAAGAGGTTTTTGTGCAGACCCTTGCAGGCCCTGTGCTTGATGCTTCGACCTCTGTGAGTTCATGTGAACTTTGATCAGTTAATTTAGAGGACCTTGTTCTCCTGGTTTACTCCCATCCCAAATGCTTTGTTCCTTTTTTTTTGTTTACATATTTTATATATTCTTTTTAAACTCATGATGTCTAAGATCCTTTTTCATTTTTTCATCATGAACATGTTTTCTGTGTCTTACACATAATAATGATCTTCATAAAATATCTTAATAATGCTATATACCCTGACTCATGTATCCCTTTATCTGACATCAAAATACACATCCAGAATCCAGTTTACATTCAACCATCTCTGTATTCAGTATCATAACCTAAACCTGATTCATGAAATCTTTTATATAATCATTTTAGTATCCCACCATTTGACCTTCTACCTGCTGTGTTACCAACACCCCTTAACTCATTCTACATAGCAAACAGAATGACTTCTTACAAAATTGGAAAACAGCTACTCAGTCACACATTTTTCGATGCTGCAATTCCTTCCTATTGTATCTAAGACCATAACAAGGGACTAGAGAGACAGCTCAGCAGGTAAGAGCACTTGCTGTTCTTCCAGAACACCTGAGTACAGGTTTGGGTCCCAGAACCCACATGGGAAAAAATGGCCTGCAACTCCAGTTCCAGAAGATACACTTAGTACTCACTTCTGGCATCTGAGGGTACTTACATGGATGTGGTAAAAGTATACATACTGGCAAGCAGCCACATACACATATTTTTTTATTTTAAAATTTAATTTATATAATTATTTATTACAATTTATTTACTTTGTATCCCTGCTGCAACCCCCTCCCTCATCTCCTCCCAGTCACATCCTCTCTTCCCTTTCTCCCCTATGCCCTTTCCCTAGTCCTCTGATAGGGGAGGACCTCCTACCCTTCTATCTGACCCTTGCCTATCAGGTCTTGTCAAGGCTGGTTGCATCATCTTCCTCTGTGGCCTGGCAAGGATGTAACCCCCTCACCCCCAAAGAAGGAGGTGATCAAAGAGCCAGCCACTGAATTCAAGAAAAAAAAGATCATTGCTAAATCCAGGGCCAGAAAGTACTGATTGTAGACATCTCTTCTCATTATAAACACTGATTGTAAATTTGTCTCTCTGTCCTTCCTGAACTTCCTGGTCTCAGTCAGTTGCTTACACACCTGTGTTCTATCCCATAGCAGGAGATCAGTATCATAGCCTCATCCCTGAGCCTGGGGACATCTTAACCTTGTATCAGATTACGACTCTAGTGACATATACTGGAAGGATTATTTAGCCTTATAAATACACTGCCATCACACTCTCTTATTTCCTTTATAACACAACTGTTTATAACTATTTTTTTTATTTCTCCAACATTATGATATGCATTACTGTTTTAGTGCCTCGCAATGACACCAGTATCATTAATGTTATAAAGAACAGACGACAGCAGAGCTTATAGCTCTCTAAGGGAGTCACAGGCACCATGAAACTCTCATTCTGCACTAGCTCTCTATGTTATGGCTAAAAACTGCCAAGTATAAATTATTTAACTATATTTTACTTGTAGCTAGTCCCAAGCAGTCTAATGGCTCTTTTGAGAATTTCATACATGAGTGCTGTGTTTACTTCGTTCTCATCCCTCTCTCCTCCTCTCCAACTCTTTTCATGCTTCCTCCCCCTCAAATTCAGAATTATTTTCCTTTAATTACATATATCATTAACTTATACAATATATTTTATTTAAATAAAATGCAATGTCTATTTTTTTGAGCTGACTACTTCAAATAATCTATAAGAAAAAATATCCTTTTATATAATATTTTCTCTCTCTGTCTCTCTGTCTCTGTCTCTGTCTCCGTCTCTCTCTCCATCTCTCTCTCTCTCTCTCTCTCTCTCTCTCTCTCTGTAGTGTACTTGCAAAGACTTGGGTACATGCATATCGTGAAACAAATGTGGAGATCAGACAATGGTTTTTGAGGTCAGTGCTCCCCTCACAGTGACCTCTAGGGTTAAACTCATGTGCTCAGATTTGTGTAGCATGTAATTTTAGTTGCAGAGCCATCTTTCTGGTTCATCACTTCCAACAGCCTAAAATGTTGTTAATATAATTATTTATGATGTTATTACTATTTACTATTCACAGATGTATTTTTGCCTCAAATATTGTGTCTGTAGTTAACTTGTATGAGATAAAAATACTTAAGCTTTGGAGCTTCTATATGAAAAAATAAAAATAAACTCTGCCTAATAAGGCTGAAAACCTAAATGAGGTAGTGTATGTGTAATATAGAATGAACATCACCTTGGTAAACATTCGATAACTGGGCAGATAATATTCATACTTGCAGTAGATTAACAGAACAAGGAGTTCAGTAAAATATCCCAGCTGGCAAGAGCATGTGATTCTAATCCTGAGGCCCCGAGTTAAAGCTCTAAGAGCCACATGGTAGAAGAAAAGCACCATCACTGGCAGGATGCCTTCTGGCCTCCACATGCATTCACCTACATGCACAAATACATAAAATAAACAAAGATCTAATATACAAGACTTAAAGAGCTAGAACAGGTCACCTGTACCTCCACTGCCCTCTGCCTGCAGAACGACCTGATATTCCTTCAAATTAGAACATATAACCCACAACAAGTGGGAAATTGTTAATTTATTTTGTACAAATTATCACCAAGCTTTTGTTATTTTAAATTTCTGTATTTAAATAACTTATGTAAGAACCATATCTGCAGCTTTAATATTAAGACTGTTATATTAGGAAATATATAGGTAGATTACTTTTTGGATATAGAGAAATGATCCATAATTATTTTTAATTTTAAATTTATTTTTATTAATTCCACTTTATTCACTTTGTATCCCAGCTGCAGCCCCCTCTCCCATCCCCTCCCAATCCCCACTCCCTTGTTCTTTTTCTCCTATGCCCCTGCCCAGTTCAATGACAGGGAGGTCTTCCTCCCCTTCCTTCTGATCCTAGTCTATCAGGTCTCATCAGGACTGGCTTCTTTGTCTTTCTCTGTGGACTGGTACAGCTGCTCCCCTCTCAGGGGGAGGTGATCAAAGAGCCAGCCCATGAGGTCATGTCAGAGATGGTCCCTGTTCCTATTATTGGCGAACCCTCTTGGACACTGAGCTGCCATAGGCTGCTTCTGTGGGAGTTCTAGGACAATGCATGGTCCTTGTTTGGACCATAGGTCTAAGAAAGACCCCTGTGCCAAGATTTTTTGGTTCTGTTGCTCTCATTTTGGAGTTCCTGTTCCCTCCAGGTCTTTCTAACTCTCCTTTCTTACATAAGGTTCCCTGCACTCTGACCAAAGTTTGGCTATGAGTCTCAGCATATGTTTTGATACTCTTCTGGGTAGACTGTTTCAAAGGTCCTCTGTGAGAGGCATCTGTCCTGTTCACTGTTTTCTGATCCATAATTCTTTAAGCCAGTCTTTTGAAGAAATTAAAAACTTAGAATCCTTTAGGTTTGGGGTTTTGTTTGTTTGTTTTTGTTGTTCTGGTATTATAACATTCCTAGTCTTACAAGTAGATGGTACATGAAAAGCAAACTCGGTTAAAAAATAGCTATAAAGAAGAATTTTATTGTTTATTCATATTTGTATGTGTGATACATGTATTGTTCATGTATGGGGTGCACATGCTCATGTATGTACATACATGTAGAGGCCAGAATTTGAAGCTAGATACATTCCATCTTATTTTTTGAGACAAAGTCTCTTACTGATCCTGAAAGTCACTGATTCAATGGGTTTAGTTGGGCTTTAAGTGCCAAGGATCCTCTTGTGTTCCACTGTTCATTACAAAGATTGTGTCTGCATTCTCTCTGCATACTCTCTGGGTGATAGAGATCAAAACTCAGGTCCCACTGTTTGTATGACAGACATGGGACTGATTGAGCTATCTTCTCAGCTCTTAGATAATATTTTTAAACGAAATTTATGTAATTAAAAAACCCTACAGATTTTTCAATAGTTCTGACATTTGACATAGAGATACACATTTTATGGGTCATCTTAGGAAAGGCATATTCTGTGAAAAGAATTATTAAGGAACAAAGTAGTCATCCCTAACAAAGTATACAGATAAACAAAACTAAATAGACTCAGATATGTATGTGTGTGCCACAGTATTCAAAATAGAGGTCAAGAATTTGTAAGAGATTAGAGAGCCATGGGAGGAGTTGGGAAGAAGGAGAAATAGATATGATTTAAATACAGGAAAAAATAATTGATATTTTTAAAAAAGGAAGTTTTTTTGTTTTTTGTTTGTTTATTTGTTTAAAAGTAGCATTGATTCGGGGCTGTAAATGCAGCTCAGTGGGTAGAGTGCTTACCTAATATGAACAAAGCCTGAGATCAAGCCCCATGATTACAAATATTGGTCAGAGTGGGTCCTAACAACAATTGCGTGCTGGGAAGGCAGAGGTTGGATCATCAGAAATCCGAGGTCACCCTTGACTACACAGCCAGGTAAAAGCCAGTCTAGACAATTTAAGGCCCTGTCTGAAAGCCAAAAAATAAAAGAACAGCAACATAAACAGGCAAACAAATAAGAAAGAAAGAAGGAAAGAAAAATAATTTATGCAAAGCTTTTCAAAGAAAAAAATGTACATTGGTTGACTACACAATTTCACTTAATAAAGCTGGTCTTTAGAAAACAATCTCTTTCCTTAACCTAAATTATAAGCAGACACAAAAACCTGTATAAGATATTCCAAGTGTGGCTTGTTGTTGTAGAAAAACATACAAAGTTAGAAAAGAAGAAATATATAACGTGTTACAATAACTCTAAATAAGGCTACAGAAGAGTAATTGTTAAGTTAATTAGGTCTAATTTATTTTGTATGTATTTTTCTATTTATTATGTCAATTTCAAAAAAATCTGTGGTCACAAAATCAGAAACCCAAATTAAAAGATAAAAACTTATCAAAATTACCAAAATAAACAAATAAATGAATAAAATAAAGATTACCTCCCCCCCCCCATTGTGTCTGTTTTAGGTTAGGCAACTACTCCTGGGAATGAATCCTGAGAAACGGGTCTGGAGTGTGGTTGAGATACCCAGAGAGGGAGAAGAATGTGAGACAAGAGCAAGTTAACTGGAGAGAGGCAGATAGAGAGAGTCACAGTGAACAAGAAGTATGAAGGAGGGTTGGTAGGAAGGAACAGGATTTGAGGAGGGGAAGAATATTATCAAAATACATTGTATTTAAAACTAATGTAAAAAGGAGAAAACACAATTCTTACAAATATGTGTGAAACATATCCTATGTATCAGAGATTTAAAAAATTAATTTCACATTGAATGTCATTAAAAAGCTATATTTGCTATCTCTCTAAAAGTAAGTGTTCAAAATTCTTCACAAAGCAGTTACGCTTCCAATTATTCTAAGGTTCTGTTTTGAAAAGCTCGGAGTCATGTTCATGTTTGCATATATGGATATAGGCAAAACTGATGATTGCTCTTACTCCAGGCTAGCTTGAATGGTGCCACACACACACAATCTCCTACAAACGGTGATTTCCTTCCTATTTCATGAGTTTGCAGTAGCACTGAATTGTATTATCTTATGCTAGATATGATTTCCAAATATCTAGAGATGATTGGAAAATATCTGTTTTTCAGAAGAAACAAAGTTAAATATTGTTAAGTAATCTAGGATTTTAATACCAAATAAATGGAAAGGTTTGGAAGACCTCTATTTTTAGTTTGAGTTTTCCTTTACTATTTATATTCAGGTGTCAAATTCCCCATTGCCCCCACCTCATTGCTCAAATTAAATTAGGGTAAATTATTGAAATCCTGAATTTTCACAGTCTTATTTAAAACAACTAGAATAAAGTCATTAATAATTACCATGTTTATATCAAGCAAAATTAAAGTTCATTTTAAATGTGATAATATCAGTTTTTCTCTGCAATTTTGCATTCAGAAACTTTTTTTTTCTATCCTATAAATGTCTCAGCCTTACAACACCTCCAGCTAGGCAAGGTGTTTTAATATTAAATAGCAATCCTTATCCTTTAGGGAATAGGAGTCTCCAATTTCACAGGTGTCAAAAGATAAGCTATTCTTGGGAAAGTAGACATCTGGGTTTACTCATAGCTTGAATCAAAATTAGATCCTTCAGGGAAATTCTGAGCCTTAACTCTCAATGACTATAGAACAGCTCATGCAAGCACTGTTTCAATGACTCCCCTTTTGATAAAGAAAACAGGTCCTACACATGCAGCCTGGTAGACAATGAAGCCATAACAACATCGTTTGTGATAGATGATCCATTATTAATGTCCACATTGTCACTTTGAGTCAAGCACTCTGGTAAATGCTGTTATTTTAATTAATTATTTATGGTAATTAACTAACTAATTAATTAAAAAGTTACCAGTAGGTGCTTTTTGTTTTCTGATAAATTTATTTGTTGGGTTGCTGCTAATAGAAAATATTCTCAGGAGGACATTAAACTACCCCATTTTCTTTCAATTTCACTTAAAAAAATTTTTGATGAAAATTATAACAATATCTGTCTATAACACCTGGGCTGGCATTAAACTCAGCACCTAGACAAGGCTGGTCCTGAACTCATGGTGATTCTTCCACTTCAGTCTCTCAAGTTCTGAGAATACAGAAATAAACGACGTCACACAGCTTTAATCTAATTGATTTAGAGTTTACAATGTTCAGATGGAATATAGTAGCTTTCCACAATGAGATCCAAAGAAACAGAAAATTCTTGTGGGCTTTTCATTTTCATTTTTATTATGGAAGAATTATCTGCATAGTCAGGATACTATAGAATAAATTAATTAATTTTCTTTTATTCTTTTATTTTTTTATTAATTACACTTTATTCACTTTGTATCCCCCTAAAAGCCCCTCCCGATCTCACCCTCCCACTCCCTTCTTCACGAATGCTCCTCCCCAAGTCCACTGATAGAGGAGGTCCTCCTCTCCTTCCTTCTGATCTTAGTCTATCAGATCTCATGAGGACTGGCTGCATTGTCATCTTCTGTGGCCTGGTAAGGCTGCTCCCCACTCAGTGGGAGGTGATCAAAGAGCAGGCCAATCAGATTATGTCAGAGGCAGTCCCTCTTCCCATTACTATGTAACCCACTTGGACACCGAACTGCCATGTGCTACATCTGTGCAGGGGTTCTAGGTTATCTCCACGAATAGTCCTTGGTTGGAGTATGAGTCTCTGGGAAGTTCCCTGTGTTCAAGTTTTCTGGTTCTGTTGCTCTCCTTGTGGGGTTCCTGTTCTCTCCAGATCTTACTATTTCCCAGTTCTTACATAAGATTCTGTGCACTCTGCCCAACAGTTGGCCATAAGTCTCAGCATCTACTTTGATAGTCTGCAGGGCAGAGGCTTTCAGAGGCCCTCCTTGGCAGGTTTCTAGCTTGTTTCCTGTTTTCTTATTCTTCTGATGTCATTCCTCTTTGCCTTTCAGGATGGGGATTGAATATTTTAGTCAGGGTCCTCTCTCTTGATTAGTTTCTTTAGATGTATAGATTTTAGTAGGTTTATCCTATTTTACATATCTATATGAGTGAGTATATACCGTGTGTGTCTTTCTGCTTCTGGGATATTTCACTCAGGATGATCCTTTCCAGGTCCCACCATTTACCTGCAAATTTCATGATTTCCTTATTTTTCATTGCTGAGTAATATTCCATTGTGTAGATGTACCACAGTTTCTGCATCCATTCTTCAGTTGAGGGGCATCTGGGTTGTTTCCAGCTTCTGGCTATTACAAATAAAGCTGCTACAATCATGGTTGAGCAAATGTCCTTATTGTGTACTTGAGCGTCTTTTGGATATATGCCTAGGAGTGGTATGGCTGGATCTTGAGGAAGCGCTATTCCTAGTTGTATGAGAAAGTGCCAGATTGATTTCCGGAGTGCTTGTACAAGTTTACATTCTCACCAGCAGTGGAGGAGGGTTCCCCTTTCTCCACAACCTCTCCAGCATGTGTTGTCAATCGAGTTTTTTATCTTGGCCATTTTAATGGGTGTAAGCTGAAATCTCAGTGTTGTTTTGATTTGCATTTCCCTGATGGCTAATGAGGTTGAGCATTTCTTTAAGTGTTTCTCTGCCATTCGATATTCCTCTCTCGAGAATTCTCTGTTTAGCTCTGTTCCCTATTTTTTAATTGGATTACTTGGTTTGTTGCTTTTCAGCTTCTTTAGTTCTTTTTATATACTTGATATGAGCCCTCTGTCAGAAAAAGGGTTGGTGAATATTCTTTCCCAGTCTGTAGGATATCGTTTTGTTTTGATGACAGTGACCTTTGCTTTACAAAAGCTTTTCAGTTTTATGAGGTCCCATTTATTAATTGTTGCTCATATAGCCTGTGTTGTTGGTGTTCTGTTCAGGAAGTTGTCTCCTATACCAATGAGTTCTATGATCTTCCCCACTTTTCTTCTAACCGATTTAATGTGTCTGGTTTTATCTTGAGGTCTTTGATCCAATTAAACTTTAGTTTTGTGCAGGGTGGTAAGTATGAATCTATTTGCATTTTTCTACATGTAGACATCCAGTTAGACAAGCACTATTCGTTGAAGATGCTGTCTTTTCACCATTGTATGGTTTTGGCATCTTTATCAAAGATCAGGTGTACATAAGTGTGTGGGTTTATTTCTGGGTCTTCTGTTCGATTCCATTGATCCACCATTCTGTTTCTATGCCAGTAACATGCAGTTTTTATTACTGTTGCTCTATAGTACAGCTTATGATCAGGGATGGAGATGCCTCCAGAAAGTCTTTTATTGTAGAGGATTATTTTAGCAATTCGGAGTTTCTTGTTATTCCATATGAAGTTGAGAATTTTTCTTTCCTGGTCTGTAAAGAATTGGGATGGTAATTTGAGGGGAATTGCATTGAATCTATAGATTGCTTTTGGTAAGATGGCCATTTATACTAAGTTAATCCTGCCAAGCCATGAGCATGGGAGATCTTTTCATCTTCTGATATCTTCTTCTAATTCTTTCTTCAGAGACTTGAAATTTTTTTCATACAAGTCTTTGACTTGCTTGGTTAGGGTTACACCAAGGTACCTTATATCATTTGTGGCTATAGTGAAGGGTGTTGTTTCCCTAATTTCTTTCTCAGCCCTTTTGTCTTTTGTATACAGGAGGGCTACTGATTTTTTTGAGTTAATTTTGTATCCTGCCACTTTGCTGAAGGTGTTTATCAGCTGTAGGAGTTCCCTGGTAGAATTTTTGGGGTCACTCATGTATACTATCATATCATTTGCAAATTTGTATCTTCTTCCTTTCCAATTTGTATCCCCTTGATTTCTTTCAACTGTCTTATTGCTCTAGCAAGGATTTCCAGAACTATGTTGAAGCGATATGGAGAGAGTGGGAAGCCTTGTCTTGTCAGTGATTTCAGTGGGATTGCTTGAAGTTTCTCTCTGTTTAGTTTGATGTCGGCTATAGGCTTGCTGTATACTGCCTTTACTATGTTTAGATATGTGCCTTCTATCCCTGATCTCTCCAAGACTTTAAACATGAATGGATGTTGGATTTTGTCAAATGCTTTTTCAGTATCTAAGGAGAATATCATGTGTTTTTTTTTTTTCTTTCAGTTTGTTAATATGGTGGATCACATTGATGGTTTTCCATATATTGAATCATCCCTGCATACTTGGGATGAAGCCTACTTGGTCATAGTGGATGATATCTTTGATGTGATCTTGTATTCGGTTTGCAAGTATTTTGTTGAGTATTTTTGCATCAATGTTCATAAGAGAGATTGGCCTGAAATTCTCTTTCTTTCTGGGTGTTTGTGATGTTTAGGTACCAAGGTGACTGTGGCTTCATAGAATGAGTTTGGTAGTGTTCCTGCTGTTTCTATTTTGTGGAACAGTTTGAAGAGAATTGGAGTTGAATGTCTGGTAGAATTCTGCGCTGAAACCTTCTGGTCCTTGCATTTTTTTCATGGTAGACTTTTGATTACTGCTTCTATTTCCTTGCGGGATATAGGACTATTTAATTGATTTATCTGGTTGATTCAGATTTCATAACTGGAAGTGATCAAGTAAATTGTCCATTTCTTTAAATTTTCAAATATTGTGGCATATAGACTTTTGAAGTAAGTCCTAATGATTGTTTGGATTTCCTCAGTGTCTGTAGTTATGTCCCCCTTTTCATTTCTGATTTTGATGATTTGGATGGTGTCACTGTGCCTTTTAGCTAGTTTGGCTAAGGGTTTGTCTATCTTGTGGATTTTCTCAAAGAACCAGCTCTTGGTTTCATTGATTCTTTGAATAGTTTTATTTGTTTCTAATTGATTGATTTCAGCCCTGAGTTTGATTATTTCCAGCTGTCTACTCCTTTTTGTTGTGTCTGCTTCTTCTTTTTCTATGGTTTTCAGGTGAGCCCTTAAGTTGCTTGAATGAGTTGTCTCGAATTTCTTCTTAAAGGCACTTAGTGCTATGAACTTTCCTCTTAGCACTGCTTTCATTGTGTCCTACAAGTTCCGGTATGTTCTGCCTTCATTTATATTGAATTCTTGGAAGATTTTAATTTCTTTCTTTATTTCTTCCCTTACCCTGCTGTCATTTAGTAGCAAGTTGTTCAGTTTCCATGTGTGTGTAGACTTTTTGCTATTTCTGTTGTTAAGGTCCAGCTTTATTCCATGGTGATCAGACAAGATACAAAGGATTATTTCAATCTTCTTGTATCTGTTGAGGCTCACTTTGTGACACCACTATATGGTCTATTTTGGAGAAGGTTCCATGAGGTGCTGAGAAGAAGGCAAATTTTTTTATGTTTGGGTGAAAGTTTCCGTTGCTGTCTGTTCGGTCCATTTGATCCATGACCTCTTTTTGAGACATTGTTTCTTTATTTAATTTCTGTTTTTTTTAACCTGTCTTTTGTTGAGAGTGGGCTGTTGAAGTCTCCCACTATTAATGTGTGGGGATCTATCTGGGGTTTAAGTTCTATCAATGTTCTTTTACAAATGTGGGTGCCCTTGTATTTGGGGCATAGATGTTCAGGATTGTGATGTCTTCCTGGTGGAATTTTCCCTTGATGAGTATGAAGTGTCCTTTCCCATCTCTTTTGATTAATTTTGGTTGAAAATCTATTTTATCTGATATTACAATGGCTACTCCTGCTTGCTTCTTGGGTCCATTTGCTTGGAAAACTGTCTTCTAACCATTTATCCTCAGGTAATGTCTATCTTTGTGACTTAGGTGTGTTTCTTGTATGCAACAGATTCCTGGGACATTGTTTACTCATCCATTCTGTTAGTCTGTGGCTTTTTATTGGAGAATTGAGTCCATTGATATGGAGAGAGATTAATGACCAGTGGCTGTTAGATCCTTTGATTTTAATGTTGGCTGTGGTCATAAGGTTGTGTGCTTGTTTGTTTTTTGTTTTACTGTAGTGAGGTTAATTATTTCCTTTGTTTTTTGAAAGTAGCTAGTTTTCTTGGGTTGTATTTTCATTTTTAGTCCCTTCTGTAACGCTGGATTTGTGTGTAGATATTGTTGAAATTTGTTTTTTGTCATTGAATATCTTGTTTTCTCTGGCTATGAGAACTGAGAGTTTTGCTTGGTATAGTAGCCTAGGCTGACATCTGTGTTCTCTTAAGGTCTGCATGATATCTGTCCAGGCCCTCTGGCTTTCATATTCTCTGTTGAAAAGTCAGATGTGATTCTAATGGGTTTGCTATTATATGTTACTTGGCCTTTTCCCTTGCAGCTTTTATTATTTTGTTGTTGTTGTTCTGTATACTTATGTTTTGATTATTATGTGGCCGGAGGGAGGATTTTCTTCTCTGCTCTAATTTATTGGGTGTTCTGTAGACCTCTTGTATTATTTATTTTATTTTTTATTTAACTTTTATTAATTACACTTTATTCATTTTGTATCCCCCCATCAGCCCCTCCCTCCTCCCCTCTTGATCCCACCCTCCCTCCCCTTTCTGCATGCATGCCCCTCCCCAAGTCCAATGATAAGGGAGGTACTCCTCTCCTCTCTGATCTTAGTCTAAGTTGCTTGAATGAGCTGTCTCGAATTTCTTCTTGAAGGCACTTAGTGCTATAAATTTTCCTCTTAGCACTGCTTTCATTGTGTCCCACAAGTTTGGGTATGTTGTGTCTTCATTTTCATTGAGTTCTAGAAAGGCTTTAATTTCTTTCTTTATTTCTTCCCTGACCCAGCTGTCATTTAGTAACAAGTTGTTCAGTTTCCATGTGTGTGTAGGCTTTTTGCTATTTCTGTTGTTGTTGAAGTCCAGCTTTATTCCATGGTGATCAGACAGGATACAAGGGATTATTTCAGTCTTCTTGTATCTGTTGAGGCTTGCTTTGTGACCAACTATATGGTCTATTTTGGAGAAGGTTCCATGAGGTGCCCAGAAGAAGGTAAATTCTTTTGTGTTTGGGTGTAAAGTTCTGTAAATGTCTGTGAGGTCCATTTGATTCGTGACCTCTGTCAGAGATATTGTTTCTTTGTTTAATTTCTGTTTTGTTGACCTGTCCTTTGTTGAGAGTGGGGTGTTGAAGTCTCCCACTATTAATGTGTGGGGATCTATATGTGGTTTAAATTTTATCAATGTTTCTTTTACAAATGTGGGTGCTCTTGTATTTGGGGCATAGATGTTCAGGATTGTGATGTCTTCCTGGTGGAATTTTCCCTTGATGAGTATGAAGTGTCCTTCCTCATCTCTTTTTATTAATTTTGGTTGAAAGTCTATTTTATCAGATATTAGAATGGCTACTCCTGCTTGTTTCTTGGGTCCATTTGCTTGGAAAGTCGTCTTCCAACCTTTTACTCTCAGGTAATGTCTATCATTGTGTCTTAGGTGTGTTTCTTGTATGCAACAGATTGCTGGGTTTTGTTTACGTATCCATTCTGTTAATCTGTGTCTTTTTACTGGAGAGTTAGTCCATTGATGTTGAGAGAGATTAATGACCAGTGGCTGTTAGATCCTTTGATTTTGATGTTGGCTGTGTTCATAAGGTTGTCAAAAAGCTTGGTTGCTTTTTGTTTTGCTGTAAAGTTAACATTTTTTAATGGTGTACATTTATTTTTATTGAAAAAAATTCAACAATATATTTTTACTTTAAAAAAAAATAGGACATGAATATGTTGAATAGCCACTATTGTTTTTATTATATTTTATTTTTGCTTTCAAGCATGTCTAGCTATTTGCTGTTTACAGAGTCATACACCCAGACTACAGAAGCTTTCATTTATCAGGCTCAGCAACATACAAATGACTGTAGGTACGAAAAGGGTTATTAGATAAGATCTTTGTGTTTTTAAAGGACTTGAATAAGTTGTTGGATAGATAACGCCTGAAGACTTGGAAATGGATTTCAAAGAAAAACTATGTTATCTAGAACAACACTTTAATTTTTACAAATAAAATCTAAACTGGGGAAATTCTGCATATAAAATTACAAAGTCATGGATGAGTTTGTAGTTTTATTGATTTGTAGGATTTTTTCTCACTACTGTTTTAAAACAAATATGTTTAATATTACTCTTTTAATCAATCAACAAATATGTACAATATATAGATGTTTTATATTTTAATTACATTTACATGCATTACATTTCATATTATGTTCCACACTACACAGGTATTACAGTAATAGTCAATCAATTGAATTAACATATTCATCACATTATCAGCTTCTTATCTTTTTGTAATGGGGGCAGTAAAATATATTCTTTGATTAAACATGCCAGAACAGAAATAGTGGAGGACTTCTGGGAAAGCAATGTTTTTCAGACATGACAGGGCTGTTACAACAATGAACTCGGCAAATTGATTTCATGCATAAGACCTGAACAAGATTAGTCCAGTTTAAAATCCCAGCATGGTTGGGGGATGGGCTCTTGCTCCTTAGCTGAAGAGCAAGTGATGGCTACTGAAGGAGGGTGTGGCAGTTTTCTTCAGGTAATCTGTACTTCTAATGGTTGGCCTCACTCCCAGGCAAATGCACTGAATGAACTCAGTGAGTTTAATAAAGAACACATGAAGTTAGAAGGGAAAGATTGTGGGTGAGGGAGGATATGAGATGTATTTTATCAAAACACATGGATGAAATTCTCAAATAGTAAATTTTACAGTGTGGACTTCAGTGATTTAAAATTAGAGAACACATCAGTGCTAACTAGCATCACCCTACACTGAATCTATTTCTTTTAGATATAGAATATAATTTGTTTAAAATGTTGTGGTGTATATTGGCATTACATAAGTTAATTACATTAATTATAAGACTTTTCATTAATTTCAATATTTTGTATACATATTAGTAAAATCCTAAAATAATACTTTATTTGCTAATTTTTTTCTCTTATCTCTATTATAATCATTTAAAGATTTTTATAGTTTGTTATAAATTTTATTCACACTGTCAATCCAGTGTATGTGATATGGGAAAATAAAATCTGAATTTCAGTTCTTGAGTTAATAGTAAATGTGAGTTGAAAGAAGATATTCCTTATTTACTCTGACATTGAAACAAAGCTTAGAGAAAGACTCATAGATATACTTTAAAAATTATCTTTACTTTTTATTACATATATTTGTGTGTGTGTATGTGTAGGAATATACACAGCCAAATACAGGGGGTAAACAAAGAGGCCAGAAGAATGTCTGTTCTTCCCTGGGGCTGTAGTTACAGGCTGTTTGGAGCCATAGAGACAGGAGCTCTCTGCATTGAACTGGGGTACTATGCAAGTACAATTTGTATTCTGACCTGCTATGACACCTCTACATCCCATAAATGCATTTTTCTATGGATACATACACTTCCCTGTAGACTGATTTTCTTACAAACATTCTGCAAAATCAGAACCATCTTTTCTTCTTGATGTTACGTGTTAAACATCTCAAGATAATTGTTGAAAGCTTCTTGCTTCTCAATACAGTCTTCATTATAAATGTACATTTCAGCAGTCAAGGAAATGAGCACAAATTTAAACACTGAAATAAAATGGTTTGCACAAAACAACTCACTATTTGTCCCACATGAAATGCTTCTTTCTTCAGAGTTTATGGGCGAAGATAAGCATTTTCCAGCTCTCTCCTTTATCATATGGTAAAGTTTGTATCATTTTAGAAAATTGAGTCATTTATTTTGCTGTGAAGCCAGGTGTGGGTTATTGTAATTACTGGCCTCACAGATTTATTTTTAATTATTCATAAAGATGATATAAACAAGGAATCCCCAAATGGAAATACTGGGTAATTTTCCTGAGACCTTTTCAGGGTTGGGGTTTTAGCTGAGTGCTCTGAGATCAGACCAGCCATTTCCCTCCCTGTGGGTTTGCACCCAACAGTGAAATTCAGTCTTTGATGCCCTGGGGCCCACAGTTCTATCTGAGGCAGTGAATCAGGCGTGCAGTCAGGGCTCTGTGTTGGCACCTGGGTCCCGGTTCTGGCTCTGGGCTGGCTCCTGGTGCCCCCATGGAACCCAAGTCTTTTCCAGGGGATGTGTGGGTGACCTAAGGTCGGTCCCAATTGTTTCCTGCTTCGTGGGGTTATCTCTTGACTGGGAAATCCAGTCTATGGTGTTGTGGGCCCACAGTTCAGTCTGGGACCGTGACCAGATCACACTGGCCTGTAGCTCTGGGCTGGCGACCAAGCGCCTGGCAGAACAAGGATCTCTTCCAAGGTTTAGCAGGGTGAGTTAAAGCTGATTTTATCCCCCACCGTGGGGTATCCTCTCACCTGGGAAACACAATCACTTGTGTTTTATGGCTGTGAGTTCTGACTGCTGGTCACTGTGCCAATCCTGCTGTGCTGCTCCTCAGAATGAGATTCGCCCTGGTGCTGCCATCTTGCCCCGCCCAGGATTATGAATTTTTTATTCAAGTTTATATCCAGCCAATTTGCTGAAGGTGTTTATCAATCCTCACTCGGAAAGAAAAATGGGATGGACATTAGAAGAAGGAGAAAACAGGAAACAGGACAGGAGCCTACCAGAGAGGGCCTCTGAAAGACTCTGCCCAGCAGGGTAGCAAAGCAGATGCTGAGACTCATAACCAAACTTTGGGCAGAGTGCAGGGAATCTTAGGAAAGAGGGAGGGAGGGTGAAATTGGGAGAAATGAGGGAGGGAGCTACAGTTGGAATACCAAATGAATAAACTGTTATTAATATGTAAAAAATAAAAAAATTAATAAAAATATTTCAAATACAATATTGAACATAGATGAAAAGAATGGTCATCTTTGTCTTCTTCCTGATTTTAGTGGAATTGCTTTGAGTTTCTGTCCATTTAAATTGGTTTTGGCTGTGTTTGCTATAAACTGCCTCTATTATATTAACATGTTGAGGTGTGTCCTTTACATTCCTAATCTTGCTGGGCATTTATCATGAAGAGGTGTTGATCTTACTAAAGGTCTTTGCTGCATCTAATGAAATGATCATGTGGCTTTTGTCTTTCAGTTTGTTTATATAATGATTATTTTTACAGATATTATATGTTGAACAGTTCTAGCAACTCTGGGAAGAAGCCTACTTCATCAAAGTGGACGATTTTCTTGACATGTTCTTGAATTTGGTATATAAGCATATAGTGGGGGCCTGCGGGGGAAGCTTGCACCTACGTTCACAAGGAAGTCTCTAATTCTTTTTCTTAGGTCTTTATGTCATTAGGTATTGGAGTAATGGTGGCTACATAAAACAAATTGTGCAATGCTCTTTCTGTTTCTATTTTGTGTAATAATTTGAGGAGTATTGGCATTGATTTTTCTTTGAAAGCCTGATATAATTCTGCTGTAAAATAATATGGCCCCGGGATATTTTTTTGGGGGGGTACTTTTAATGACTGCTTCTACTTTTACTAGGGATTATACCTCTGTTTGTATTGCTTTTCTGTTCTTGACTTAACTCTGGTAAATAGTATGTATCTAAACACACTCTTAAAAATTTTAATTTGCTGGAACATGTTTTTAAAGTGTATCATTATGATTCACTGGATTTCCTGTTTATGTTTCCATTTTTATTACTAATTTTGTTAATTTGATATTCCTTTAGTTAACTTGGCTAAAAGTTTGTCAATCTTACTCATTTATTCAAAGAACCAATTCTTTATTCCATTGATTCTTTGTATTATTTTGTTTCTATTAAAAGATTATTTTTATGTCATGTGTTTAATAGCTGCTATTCAAATTTATATATTTTATTTAAAGCTATTTGTTACAAAATATGATGGGTTACATGGATTGCTTTCTTGCCCTCCCACAGTTTGTATTTGTGTTTATCCGTGTGTGCCTGTGTGTGTGTATGTGTGTGTGTGTGTGTGTTTTGTGCACGTGTGTTCTGGTGCCCCTGGGGGCCAGAAGAGAATGTCAGATCTCCTAGATCTGGAATTACAGGCAGTTGCAAGCAGCATAAGGTAGGTAATAGGAATTAAACTCAGGGTCTCCTTCGAGAGCTACAGTCACTTTTAACTGCTTAGCCATCTCCACATCCCCTATAGAGATTTTTTAAATGACAAGGAACCTTTGTGTTTTCCTTAAAGATTTGTAACTACATCCCTGAATGATGACAGCCTTAGTTGATGTTTTCTTAATTTTTCATGACAGAGGCCCATATTTATATTACTTTTCAGTACTTGATGCTAGTTAATATATTCCTCTCAGTTCAATGTGTTTTATAGATGATTAGTTTTATTATATATTATTTTTCTGTTTTTATCAGATTAAAATCATTTTAAAGAAAGATATATACATGCTATTGATAACTTTGAAGTGTATTTTTCCAAGCTACATTTCTTTTTCTTATAAACAGGTTACATGAATTATAGCTTTTCTAGTGTGTTAGGCCTCATACATGACCTCTTCTGTCCTAAATGAAGTGTGATTATATTATAGAATAAACTTCCTATCTTTAAAATAACAGAAGAGACTAACAGCATTTGTAAGCAAGATGCACAATTTTGCCAGTTTTCAGAATTTCCTGAAAACATGTTATGCACACAAACACATTAGCATGTTTTGTTTTCACTGAAAATCAATCTGTTACCATCAATTTGAGAGTCATCTGTTGAGTGAAAAACATCTTTCAATATGATGAAATTGTTCTTACACTTGATTCTGAGGGTTCATTGGAATACTTCTATAGAACAGAGGCAGACTCTTATATAACACACATATTGTGTAAATTGTGGTTTTAGGTAAAGTCCAATCAAACTCAACTCACTAAATGAAGTCAGGAGTTAGACTTTCCTAGTGAACTATTAAATCACACCAGTTTTTCTTGTTAATATAGACATATTAAGTTAGTGGTACAATATATAAGATGCAGCAAAAAATGTACTAATTGAGACATTTATTTTTACACAAAGTATTTAGGCAGAATTTACATACATGAAGCAGAATTCAGAGGTTATTACTAAAAGAAATTTTATAATTTACTATTATCAGCCTGTGATATTTATTCCATGTGAAATATGCTATATCATCATTGGATGCACATTATAAAAACCTTCATAATGTTCCTGTGATTGTCATATAAAGTAATTCTCAATTGTACAATGTATTCAGCCCAGCATAATTACACAAGCTTTAGACAGCGATCAGTAGTGTATCTGCCACTTTTGTTCAGTTTGGAATGGAATCAATTTAGTCTTTGATAATACAGGAGCCGATCACAGACGGCCCCTGGAAGACTCTACTAATTGAGGTATCGAAGCAAAGGCTGAGATTCATAGCCAAATTTTGGGCAGAGTGCAGGTAATCTTATGAAAGAAGGGGGAGATAGAAAGACCTGGAAAGAACAGGAGCTCCAAAAGGAGACCAACAGAGCAATAAAAACTGAGCGCCATGGGCCCTGAAGAGAAGGATATCTCAACCATGGACAATGCATGGATAGGACCCCAAACCCCAGCTCAGATGTAGCCCATAGGCTCAGTCTCCAACTAGGTTTCCTAGTCATGTGAAGAGAGACTTTATCTGGCAGGAACTCAGTGGCAGTCCCTTTGTTCACCTCCCCCTGTGGAGTGCAGCCTTGCCAGGCCACAAAGAAGACAATGCAACCAGTCCTGATGAGACCTGATAGGCTAGGTCCAGAGGAAAGGTAGGAGGACCTCCCCTATCAGTGGACTAGGGGAGGGGCATAGGGGAGCAGTAGGAGGGAGGGAGATTGGGAGGAGAAGAGGGGGAAGCCACAGCTAGAATACAAATTGAATAAATTTGAATAAATGATAATAAAAAAGAAAAAAAGGAAGTGTGACTGATACATCAATGTCTCACTCAGTTGACTCACAGTGTCTCAGAATCTGAGTACTCACATGAGTGAGGAAAGGGGCAGACATTTCCTACTTCACTGGTGTTATCATGGAAAAATAATAAAAAAATTGAAATGAGAGCTAATGAATACTAATTTATTTTTCTGGTACTTTCTGTTTGGAGATAAATCTATGGCCTTTGCTATAGATCTCAAACATGAAGATCTTATGAAATGTATGAGGACATAGCTTCCACAGATGTTTTTTGCCAAGTTTCTTCAGCCTTTTTAGCAGCTATCTGTCACTTAAAAAAGTTATTTCATTTTGTGTATACTTTGTTACTTCTCCATGTGCATACATGAATACACAAGTATGCTTATGAGCATGTGTAGGTCACAGGTCATACTATAGCCCATATTACAGTCTTCAGTTCTCTTCTTCTGTCATGTGAATACCTGAAATCAAACTCAGGTCATCAGGCTTGGATGTACTGCTTTTAACTACAAAGCCATCTCATCTAACCCTGATATCAACCCTCATTTTTCTGAGGAAAATTTCTTATTCTAGATGATAATCACAGTTGAACTGCTCACCACTGTCCTTGTCTTTTCAGGTGAGAAATAATTTTCATAAGTGCTATCATACCAACATAACCACATTTCCTTGCAGTATACCATTGATTGCTTATAGACACCAGAACAGACAATAAATGTCTTACATATGGGAAAATTAATGAATCTTCATGGATGACTCTTCCTGGGGCTCATGTATATGTCAGGAATTAAGCATGAAAATGTCATTAGAAGAGCTTTAACATCCATTAGCCAAATATCACTGTATGCATACTTAGAAGTTGAATAAACAAATTCGAGACATTATTTACTGTATTTGCTCATGAACAACAGTCTAAATTACTGTAATAATTCTTTTGAAAGAATTCTCAGATTGTCAACCATGCTCTTCTACTGAGGAGCCTATTTCCTTACATGGTGTTTTTGTCAGTGTTCATTTACCACTTCAAGTTCTGACTCCTCCTTCATTTCCTGTTTTTAGGTATAGATGTTTATCTTCCCAGTCTTGGATACCCTGAATTCTAATGTTGTTTATTTCATCTACAGAAGCTAACACAATTAACTCAGTTATCATTAATGCACACTTAAGTTCATTGATATAATCTCAAAAAAACATTTCTTTATAGATCTACCGCCCACATACTCAACATGCCATCTTAAATTCTCTTAGAGCCAGTTAAAATTGAGTATATAAGCAACCAAAGTAGCTGGGACTACTTCCCAGCCAATTTGCCCAATTTTCTTTTCTTTCTTTTTTTTTTTTTTTTTATTAATCATTTCTTCTCACTGCCTAGCACTACAATAACACTGAGGTGATCCCAGAAACCATTTTGTAAAGAATCCTTAATTTTTTTTCCATTATTCTTAGTGATATCTTACAAAATTGCCATGTTGAACAAGTCACCTACCCATTTTAAAACCTGTACAATGAACATTGATTACTATTGTCATATGTAATCATTCAAACTTGATCTTCACTTACTTTTATTTATTAATGATTATGCATTTTTAATAATCTGTTTGGGGTTTTTTTTGTTTATTTTATTTTTACAACTTAGTCATTTTATATCCTGATTGTAACCCTTCATCATTTCCTCCTGGTCCCACCCTCCCTTCCTTTTTCCTCTTTCCCTATTCCACAGAAAGGAGGAGTCATCCTCCACTGCCATCCGTCCCTAGATTATCAAGTTTCATCAAGACCACCTGGATCCTCTTCCTCTGAGGCCTTGCAGGGCCACATGGCCACAGGCAAATGATCAAAGAGCAGGTAACCAAGTTCATGACAAAGGCACACACTGCCCCTCTTACTTGGGAATCCACATGGAGACTGAGTTACCTATTTGCTGTATTTTCCCAGGGGGTCATAGTAAAAATAGCCATATTACCAAAAGCAATCTACAGATTCAATGAAATTCCCATCAGAATACCAACACAATTCTTTATAGATCTTGAAAGAAAAATTCTCAACTTCATATGAAAAAACAAAAAAGACAGAATAGCTAAAACAGCCTTCCACAGTAAAAGATCTTCTGGAATTATCTCCATTCCTGATCTCAAGCAGTAATATAGAACAACAGTAATAATAACTGTATGGTACTGGCATAGAAACAGACTGGTAGATCAATGGAATCAAACTGAAGAACCAGAAATAAACCCACACACTTATGGACACCTGATTTTGACAAATAATTCAAAACCATACAATGGAAAAATATAGCATCTTCAACAAATGGTGCTGGGCTAACTGGATATCCACATGTAGAAAATGCAAATAGACCCAGGTTTATCACCCTGCATAACATTAAAGTCCAGGTGGATCAAAGACCTTAACATAAAACCAGACACACTAAATCTGTTGGAAGAGAAAGTGGGTTAGAGCCCTAAACTCATTGGCACAGGAGACAACTTCCTGAACAGAACACCAACATCACAGGCTCTAAGATCAACAATCAATAAATGGGACCTCATTGAAATGAAAAGCTTCTGAAAAGCAAAGGACACTGTCAACAGAACAAAATGACAGCCTACAGACTGGGAAAGGATCTTCACCAATCCTATATCTGACAGAGGACTAATATCCACAATATATAAAACACTCAAAAACTTAGGAAGAAACCAAATAATCCAGCTAAAAAATGGGGTACAGAGCTAAACAGAGAATTCTCAACATGAGTATGCGTTTATACATACAGTGCCCCATGCCTTTGCCTAAGTCCTCTACCCTCAATTTCTTATCTGCACAAGGCAAATAAAGTGAAAATGTTGCCATGGGTAAGGAAGGAGCTAACAAGGCACCCCACCCTGCTAGTTTAGAAGCTGTTTGCAGTTAAAGGCCACTGCAGGAGGGAGAGATTATTTCCTTCAGAGATGTCGCCTCCAGTAAACTATTTGTGACCCAGCAGATGGCTTTAAACTGATGAATATACTGGTAGCATTAATAAAACACAGGCATTAAGGTTAGAGAATGTGAGATTGAGGAGATTTTGTGGTCAAAGAGAGGTCTGGGAGGAGCTGAAAGGAATGGAGGTGGAGATTTAATCAAAATACATTGTATAAATGCATGATTTCCACAAAGAGTAAATAAAAGTAAATTTTTAAAATGAGGAAAAATGAAAAGGAGGAGGAGGAAGAGAAAAAGGGAGAAGAGAGAAATAAAAAGGAGAAGAGCAGGAAGAGGAGAGGAAATAAAGAAAGATACAGACGTAATGAAAAAATTAAAGAAGTGTACACACTACAGAATTTTCTTTCACTATAATAAAGTTTTTTAAATGAGAAAAATACCCACAAATGCCAAAAAATAATGTATCAGTTCAAGGACTACTTCATTGATAAAGTATTTTCATGTTTCTAAAAAGATCAAGTTTTACTTTATACTTAACATCTAATTATTTTTGCTTATTTGCTCCCAAAATACTTGAACTATTTATTTATTCATTTATTTATTCATTCATTCATTTATTTATCTATCTATCTATCTATTTATCTATCTATCTATCTATCTATCTATCTATCTATCTATCTATCTAT